>NW_017806175.1:7360006-7370768 GCF_001891065.2 Hippocampus comes | reverse complement strand
CCCCGAAGTGCACAACATCGTCATTGATCATAACCAGCATAATGTTCAAATGATACGGTGGGCGGGCAGGGGTGGGGGGGGGGGGGGGGGGGATTCTTTCTTTTTCTTTTTGTTTTTACTTACACATGAAGACATTACAACATAAGACAAAGATTGCAACATCATTTCAGCTCCTGGAAAAAAGGGTTTTTTTATGGGTGGGGCGGAGGGGGATTGGTCCAACTAAGTGAACCACCGCCCCTTACTTCGATACAGTACCTTGGCACTAGGATGGTGCAAAAGCATTATTTTTAAATCCGACATGGCTTTGGCCTGACTACAAAATCCGCGAGCACGCAAATTTGTGAATACGGTGAGGTTAACTGTCCATTCACCTGTGGTCAGGTGTTGTTTCCTGCTTCCCCACTTGACATCAGGATGAACCACAAAGAGCCGGTGCGGGCCCTCTGGGAGGGCGGTGGCGGGCTGCAGCTCCCGGAACAGCTCGTCGGCCTCCTCCTCCTCCTCCATCGAGTCCTCGTCCTCGTCGATGTCATCTTCCTGCTGTGTGAAACCTGACAAGCACACATAGTTTTTTTTTAACTGTACTGTAAGTTGATTTCTAAGGTGGCTGAGCTTTATTTTTCAGATGACTTTTTTTGTTTTACTCGATTTAACTATGGGGCGAGTAGTTTTGCCACCTGACACTACGTGCATTTATTTTTAAACTTTAGAGTATGCACTTGTTATAATTGCACAAACGAGTTGAATCAGCATTTCTACTTTTATAGCGTGTGTTGTTGTTGTTAATTGTACAAGTACTCCTACTTCAGTACACAGTGTGAGTACTTGAGTCACCTCTGTCTTCGGTGAAGCCGTCCGAGCGCCTCCAGGTGCAGCGAGAGAGCCCAAACGCTCTGCTGTTGCACCGCGGCGTGGGGGGGTCTCCGTGCCGTGGAAGGCGGCTCGTCCAAGTGGGGGTCAAAGTTGCCACTGGCCGGCTGATGCGTGTGCAGGCGCCGTGCAGGAGAGACGACCACGCGTGGATCCTCCTGACGATTGCCATGTTATTCAAGAACTCGTCATGTCATGGAATGCAACATCGTAATACACAGTTTCCTCATAGCCTACTGAATAATATAATCTTAGCATACTAGTACATAGCACAAAACTCTACTTCTTATCGACGTTACTCTAGTAATGTACTGCGTTTAAAATTCGACTACATCTTTTCCTTTGCGTTGCCATTACAAACGGTACAAATATTTTGCCCTAAAGTTAGTCTTGCAGGAAATAGTTCCCATCCACTAAGTGCGACGATAACCTCATCGTCACTGAGTACCAAGTGAATACTATAGTTCGGTAAATATTATTTTAGTTTTAAAATTCCTTCAGATCTAACAAATATCAAGTAAAACGTAAATCGTTGGTATTTTATTCCCCTTTCCACAGTGGCATTGCCTGCAAAATAAAAATGAGAGGAAAAAATTTGTTTGCATTGGCCGCTTCGCTGTTTCCATGTTGCTTTGACGTCACTTCCTCCATTGATTCTTTTATTTTTGTCATATTCTGCCCTATTCACGAAACTAATGTTTACTTAAACTGAAAAAAATAATACGCATTTATTATTCTATGAAACAACTCATACGAGACGCATTTCTCGTTTCCCGTGTTCGTTTTCTGATGACGTCACTTCGTTGATGCCGTAAAAAAAAAAAAAACAATAATCGTATTAAATGCCAGTAGTCATTAGAAACCAGCTGAGAGTAATTCGTATGAACCCATTCTCGACTAAAAATTGAGGTAAATATGTAATAAAATATAGAGTGTTGATTTTAGTTGTTTACCGAGTTGTTAGAACTACTGGCGTGGTATTTTACGCCATGTGACCACGAGTACAGTGCCATAAAGACGAAAGTCCTGAGATAACATTTTTGTTTGGATTTTTCGCTTCGCGGTTGAAATATTGTTTTCTGATGCGCACTGTTGTTTGTCTTTTTTCGTGTTTCAGGAATTACAAATCATTAATAAAATAAAGAAACCACCATATACCAACTTAATAATAATTATAGTGCAGTTACTCCTAAAAAAGTTGTGTTTTGATTTACCTGCAGTTGTCACGGTGCTTTCTGTTTCTGCGATTAAAAACAAACAAACATATGAATTACACAACTACAACGACTCAATATACACACCCAAAATAATTAGTAGACTTTATTGTTTCGAATTTTAAATAAAAACGAATTAATAAAATATATTTGTTTCTCAACCTTCGTTTCGAATCTTCTCTCTACAGGACAATGGCGTCATTGCGCTTTAAAACTCGGTTCACTTTCATTCAATTATATTCTTATGGGCAATCGTCCACTCTGAGTAGCTAGATGTGTATTTATTTTCCGTATTTTTAATATGTAATGAATACATGTAATAGTTAACACATTTCTTGAGATCAAATTACGCATTTTGAGCCTTAATTGGTCCAATACGAGTCAAGTGATTCATGTGATTGTAATCCCCTTTACCGGCCGCCTCTCAATGGTTTTTGTGGGCGTGTGCTTGGTTAGAGAAGCTAAACAGGTTGGACCGAAGAACACCTCAATGGCTCTTTCTCCTAAAGGCGGTACAGATTAAGCAATTTTAAACGCAAATTCTTCATGTGTCATTTTCTTTCGCTTGTTTCCACTTTTTAAAGCGTCGTGCCGCGACCGTAAAGAGGAGCGACAGAAGCTTTTCAGGTGCGACAAGACGCAACATGACGCTGACATTCCTTCGGTGTGAACGACTGAAGCGGGGTTAGATGACAATAAGCGTCAAAAGAGGTTTTATAAAAGGCAGAAAGTCAATTAATTTGGGCTGGGGGCCTAAGAGGCGATGCGCCGGGCACTGTGGAACATTGGACTGCTGCTCAGCTTCTTCACCTGCTGCAACACTTGGGGTAAGAAAGAATTAAAATGTCCAGTTATATTGACGTCACTGATGACCACAAAGCACGCACTAGGTGCGCTAGAGTTAGAGTTAAACAAACAGGAAAAGGCTAAAAGACCACAATTAGGGGAATAGCATGTGACTAAATGTTTGGGGTGGGGGTCATCTCAATTTTGACATAAACCTGTGAGGGTTTATTTAAAAAAACAAAACAAAAAGAAAAACAGTTTTTCACCCTTGACAGTAAATTTACCCTATAATATGGTTCATGATGACTGTGAAAATACCAAAATGCAAAATTGGTTTTATACAAAAGGTGGAGCCCAGAGTTCAAAGCAAACATGGTGATGCAGCATTTACTTTTTATTCTGCGTGCAAAATTCAGTAAACTGCCTACAGTCGGTCCCAAATGTGAATGCTTTTAAAAGTTCAAAATGATCCTATTTTCCCCATAGATAGGATTAAGATCTTTCAAAGCATTTCGAAAATCATGTTCTCCAAGCTTACGTTTTTTCCGCGTTCTTTCAGTAATTTTCGTAAGTTACTTTTTATTTCTTTACCTTGCTTTTAAATATCTTTAACTCATTTGATTACAAGTGTTATCAAATGTCTTTTTAATTATGTGAAGCACATTCAGTTACTTTGTGTATGACATGCGCTATATAAAAAAAAGGCTGTCTTTATTTTTGTTACCAAATTAAACAAGACAATCAGTCTAATTATAACACCACAAATACTCACCTTGACATTTAGACTTCCATTTGTACTCATAATTAGTTGTACTCAAACATCCAGCAACTACAGTTATGTATGCTAAATAGTCACCTAGCACAATAGAATTAAAAGGAACGATGAGAAATAATCCACAGTCAAATTTGACCAATGTTGAGTGTAAATTGAATGTGTGACGTGTCAGTCTCTGCTGAAATTTTAAAATCGGTCTGCTAACTGCTGCAAGTCCCAAACCCACATTTGTAAAGAATTTACTGTGATTTTGGCTTGCCTAGTAGAAATGTTACTCTGGCCTCAACAAATAGGAACGTTTTACTACAATGGTCCAATTTTGATCGACTATTGCTGAAATGTTTATCGTTGTTTTGCAAACATATTTGCAGAGCACACACAGACATGTGATCAGTATTTCCACCTCTGCCATGTTGGCAGTTGAACTTGGGATGTTTTTCTATTCAAACATTTAAAAAGGCAGCCTCACAAAATATGTTGGCCGCCAACGTGGCCACAATGTTAACATTCGAATACCTGTAGTTGTTTTGCTAACATTTAGCAAATACCGTGAGTGGTGAAAGTGTTGAGGCACATTAACAAGGATTTTACGTTGTGCCCTGTGTTAATCAACCATTTAAAAAGAGATGAGCTCCAATGCTAACCGTTTTTATGCTAACATATACTGTAGTAACTAGTAAGATACCTAACAACCGAGCGCAGAAGGCCATTGTACCCTGTGGTCGGTACTTTTTTGAAAGAAAGTCGCTCAAATGCTAACAGTTGCTATGCTAACCTATACGCAGTGGAGGGGACAAAATAGACTGAACACCAAGCGTAATTCCAAAAGAGTGTGTTGAAAATTTAGACATCGTCAACATGATCTTTGAGCAATTGACTTATTAATTGACTTTTGTGGTGCCTTCAGAAACCATACGAAACGTTTATAATGTTCTACCCAGACCAGGAGTGCTTGCTAGGCATCGTGGGCCGGCCCCTGCGGCTCTCCTGCTTTTACCCGGACGCCCTCAACTTGGCCAATGTCTCTGTGGCGTGGAGGAGGAACCACGACGAGGTCGTGCGAGATGAAGATGACAACGCTCTTCGCACGGGCAACTTCACCCTGAGGCTGCCTTCCGTGGACCCACAGGAGGACAATGCGTCCTATAGTGTCATGGTCACCTCTCAGGGAAACCGCAGCCTTGAGGCCTGCACGCTGTGCGTCAGGGTCGCTGGTAAGTTGAACGTGCAGATACAATTTTAACCAGTTGTTTTATTTATGTCTGAAACGTCATTTTTTTGTTCCTGTTTTTATTTACAGTAACGCAAAAATGAGAAAAACTGTGGAAAAGAGCAGTCGTTCAAACCGTGGCCAGCATCAAACCTATATAAACATTTTTTCCGATTGTTATTTTGTGTGTGTGTGTGTGTGTGTGTGTCAGCGCCGTTCAGCACCCCCGAGCTCCGGTGGGAGGCGGCAGTGGAGGATACCCACAGCGTCTTCCAGTGCAACTCGGGCGGCGGCTTCCCCGAGCCAGTCGTTGACTGGCTGATTGACGGCGGGGCCCAAGAAACCGCCCCGGGCTCAGTACAGACCCAGGTGGAGCTGCGACCGGACTCTCGCCTCTACTACGTCACCAGCTACCTGAATGTCAACGTGACGGACACCAACGTGTCCTGTGTCATTCACAACTTAGCCATCAACCAGACTCTCACCTCCACCACACGTATGTGGAATGTCACTGTAGGGGGTAAGGGGACTTGTGACGTCATTGGCGAAGGGGAGGGAACTTGTGATGCCACGAGAGGAGTAGGGGGAGGAGGAGAGGAGGTGGGGGGTTTTATTGGCAGCTCGGACTGGGCAATTAATTTCAATTTTGGCTTCTCTCTATTTTAGAAACATTTATAATTGGGATGAATGGGTTGGGGCTATGATGGTAGTTTTGAGTAGTTGAGTTGTAATAGTTGAATCCTGTTTTGAAATCGATGAATAATCGTTTTCATTCATCGTGATTTAATTATCAACACAATAATCGTGATTTTTTTTTTTTTTCCCATATTCGCCTAGCCAGACAGGCAGGTGACAATACTCCCACTCTGACAGATTTTCCCAATAAACTTTGCCACATTCAAATGGCGGCCATGTTTTCCGTAGAGTACATTTGACATCACGGGATGAGGGCTTGCGACGGCAGCAGCGTTTGCCACAAGGGCTTTTTCCTTTTGTTTTGTCTCTGCTTAGACGCAGTGTGGCACGGCCCCGTGGTGACCCGGGCCACCGACTCCCTGTGGGTGTTCAGCACGGTCCTGTGCGCGGTGGTGGGCGCCATGGTGGCCGTGGGCTTGGCCTACCAGATCCACCTCGACCGGCTGAGCAAGAGGAGGAAGATACAACACCTGAGTAGAAGGAACAGAGGTGCTCTCAAACACGCTTTCAGAAATAAGCAGATCGTTAAAAGATCGCTTCGGTCCGAGTGTGTAAATAATGGCGTTGTCTGTCTGCAGGTTACTACAGGAGACGTCAACAAGCGGAGGAAACAGAGGTGGTCACGTTGCAGTTGTCGGAGTCTAACGTCTAACCGGGGTTCAATTTGCCCACTCACTATTATGACCTCTGCCAAGGAAGTTTGTTGCGCTTGCACCCCATGAGCAAAATTGAACAGGAAGTTGGCTATTTTCCCACTTGGTAGCACCTCCCTGAAAAGTGGGGTGAAAAAAAAATTGACTTTGATACTAGTTTTGCCGATACACACCAAATTCGATGGACATGTCCATCAGGACAAGACGCACAAAAACTACTCAAGGACCCATGGACGAGTTTGAGAAGAAAGTGGACCCTTTTGGGTGAATTCCAGGGCATGTATGTGGGAATTTTCCCAAATGAACCGCAATCGCCGCTAAATTGACGAAGCTTTGTTGCCAAAGTCGTGAATATGGCGTCAAATTGAAAAAAAGGAGATGCAAGGGTTCTTTCATTGCTGCTTGAAGCTTTAATGGTCGCCTCGGAATTCTTGTCATTTTGGCTTTTTTTAGTTGTTAAGATTTATCGTTTTTTTCTTCAATAAATTCATTTTTCACAATGTGTTCACAGTTACCCTTTTATTAATTTCCAGACAGACGTCCATGTCAACATCCGACTGACAACATCTTCCTTGCTTATGAGAAGCTAACTCCGATAACGCATAAGATTTTTTTTTTTTTTTAATTTAAATCCATATGTAGATTTTACTTTATTCCTCCTGGAGATAAAGTAAATATGCTGCTCATTGATTCACTGAAATAGCATTAATGGCTTCCAGCCTGCTCCAGAAAAAGTCAAGCGACAGCTTGTGCCTTGAAAAATTCCCAAGTTGTGACACTTCAAAGTCAAGGTAGCTCAGTTTTTACCGAACACTGCGTGATCATATTGCTCAATTCACACGTTCCGAAGGATCATGATGAATAACATCAATCACAAGTGAGACGCGGTTGCCATTTCATCATCGTGGTCTCTGTCGGCCCATCATCTGGCCTCTCCCTGCGCGCAGGTCACGGCGTAGACGTCATGGCGGCGCTGGGCCGTGATGGGGATCTGCCGCCTCACATCGGCCAGGTACTCCAGGTCTGAAATCAGGGCGTGGCCTTCACCGCTTTGTCGTGGCACAAACTATCGGTGGGAGGCCGAGCATTTGGTATCACCGCTGACGCTCACCGATATCGGCGTAGATCACAGCCTCCTCTGCTCCGGCTTTGGAGATAACCTCCCCCCTTGAAGGAAAAAAAAGACAACGCCTTGGTGAAGCAGCACGTGACTCATTTTGTGTACCCTCTTTTCCATTGAAATAATTGTATGCTTGTGATCATGAGGTGCCTCAACGTCGAGAAAAAAAAAACATTGCGTGCTGCGTTCCGTCCATCTAGAATAAACTAGAGTGTAACGTCTCACCAGGGGTTCACCACAGTGCTGTGACCCCAGGCCACGTAAGAGGCGCTCTCGTCCCTGGCGGGTGAAGCTGTGGCCACGTACACCTGATTGTCCAGAGCCCTGCAGTGCGGGAAACCACAAGTGAATCACATTTTTGTTGCGTCACCATCGCTCATTACAGAACAAATTGAGCTCATAAATCGCGGTGCCACTGTACACTAAAAACCTGACCTGCCCCTCTGCAGGAGCTCCCAGTGGGCAGGACCGGTGGTCATGTTGAAGGCTCCTGGGTAGAGCAGCAGCTGACACCCTGACCAGCAAAAAAAAAAAAAAAAAAAAAAAAACTTTCAGACTTTTCACAAAATAAGAGAGCCAAGCATCAACATCCTTTTTCTGAACCTTAACATGATTCTGCTTGCGAAAAGTTTCGAGAATTTCATAAACGAGCTTTTTCGTCAATGATAGCAAATCGTCCAGGCCATGAGGTAGCGAAGCAGTCCCAAAACAAGACTTGGACCATAGGTCAGAGTTGCGTAAATGTTGTGATTAGTGCTGTGCTGTGTCCTTTTTGCTCAACACAAATTTCATCTTAAAAGTTCATGACATTTGCATTCACACTAAAGCTGAACCCTTCCTCGGCTCTTCCTGGAAACAACGACAATGTTGACTCTGGCGACACACTCACCCTTCCTGCTGTAGAGCTGCGCCAGCTCGGCGAACCTCAGGTCATAACAAATTCCCACGCCCACTTTGCAGAAGGCTACGAGTACATATCAATTACGTTGGAATATTGGGGAAAAAAAAAGAAAAATAAACAAGAGCAGGAACAAATACCAAGTTAGAATAAATCAACATCACTCACGTGTTTCAAACATGGACAAAGTGTTGCCTGGGCTCAGTGTCTCCGACTCCTGGAAGCGAATTTTGCCTGGAATGTCGATGTCAAACAGGTGGATCTTGAAGGGGAGAAACAACAGTGTGTGTGTGTGTGTGTGTGTGTGTGTGTGTGTGTGTGTGTGTGTGTGTCAAATATGTCACTCGTGTACCTTCCTGTGTTTGACAAGGAGTTGTCCGTCAGGTCCAAACACGAGACAGCTGTTGTACAATTTGCCTCCATCCTCCTCGGGGATGGATCCTGTACAAGAGGAAATGGTTCACAATCTTAGAATTACACAATGGCACTTTGACTACCAAGTGGTAAATTGGGGTAGATTATCGTTAGCTGGCAGGTTCTCACCTCCTACCAGGTAGACCTTGTTGTCTTTGGCCGCCTGGGACAGAAGATGCGTGGACTCTCCTGGGATCCTTTCAGCATAGGTGGGAAAGAAGCTGCTCCCGTAGGGCGAATTGAAGCATTCCTGCAAGTTTTTATTTTACCTTTCTTTGAATGTGTTCTAAAAGCTATTCAATTATATCTCATGAAAATGAAACAATGTCAAATTTTACTACTTTACTGCCAACAGTCCACAATAGAGAAACTTAATTTTCATAGCGTTTCTGACTTGGTTGAACAGGAGTTTTTGTCCAATCAGATTTTGGCCTCTCTGTGTTGCCATGTTATTCGAAACTGCCCAGGGCTTCTGAATCAGTCCCATTAATGTAGATTTTTTTTAATGACAAAAAAAGGGCATACGTTTTTTCACACGACAGTGACGTGTATTGCGTTTTTCGTGTATTTTGTCAGCATCATTAAACTTATCAGTGGTTACTATTGCGCATGCGCGACATAACCTACTTGGACAAATCGTGTACCTGTGATTTGAAAAGGCCATATTTGTACTCGTAGCTTATGTCGCGCATGCGCAATAGTAACCACTGAGGAACGACGTGTTTAATGAATTATTAATGATACTGACAATGTTGCGGTGTCCCACACGGTTCATTCCAAGTCCTCACCGGCAGTAGCACCACTTTGCTGTCTTGTCCCGCCGCCTCGTCGATAAGTCTCCTGGCGCGGCTCAGGTTGTCCGCCTTGACGCTGCCCACTTGCAGCTGGATGACGGCAAGCCGGAACTCTGCGAGCAGCGACAACAAAACGCCGTTTATATTTGTTTATGTGTTTCGGGAGTGAACTTTGTCACTGTCCGGATGAGACAGAAGAATGTAATAACACGGGTTTAAATGTTAAAACATGCAGCGACCTGACATTCAGTAACATATTTAGATACAAAGTAAGACTGTCGGGCATAACAACAGAACAGACACACTTACTTGACATCGCCTTCGCTATCCTAGACATGAATGCGACGGTACTTTTTGTCGCAATTTTTGTGTATTTATGCCAACCAACTAAAGGCTGGCTTTCAAAACTGCTCTTCAAAATAAACGTGATTAACTTAATTCGATGTCTTTAAATAATACTGTTGAAAATTCAAATAGTGTAAAACCCTCCTTATTAAGTATATCATGATTTTGTCAATATAATTCAACACATTTTCCCAAACTACGTTTATACGTAGTTACTCTAACTTTACTTTGAAATTCAAAGGAAGTGACATCCAGAGGGGCGGAAGTGTGGCTACCAATCGCGTTTCTGTGCGAGAACGTCGAGTTTCTCATTGGCTTTCAGTTAAACGATCAGCCTTTTGCCCATAAAAACACAGAGTGATTACGCAGCAGTGATTTCACTTTTATTAAAATGGGAAATGTTTAGAAAATAATAGCAGTACAGTAAGGTGCAAATTACCCTTTTGTTTGCATTGCGAAAGTGGTGTCATCCTTTGTGAGTGATGTTAACCAGCGGTACATAGACTCACCCCTGTCGTATCATTCCTGTTTAAATACTGCCAATCACAATGCACTGGGCTTATCACGGGAGAAAGATTGGAGTGAACAAAGGCAATTGTTAAGTCTTGTATTCAAGATTGTGTTGACCATATTGTACACTATGTACAATCAACAATGTTTCATTGTAAGCGCAAATACAAATGCAAAATACAACAACAAAAAACATCCCAAATACTGGTGTGATGAATGATGATCATTAAACCCAGTCTCATAAACAAAGGCCGTTGCTCAGTTGCTACATCACACATGATGAATTTAAAGCCTTGCTGCATACTCTTAACTCTGGAGATGTTTCACATAACAGCAGTATATTATATGTACATATTTATAATGAACCTCACAGGGTTTCTACTTAAGGCTGCCTGCTGGGGGGGGGGGGGGGGAAAAACAAAAAAAAAAAAACAAAACAAAAGAATCAGATGGGCCGCCGTACCGGACGTCTTC
>NW_017806175.1:7332242-7359386 GCF_001891065.2 Hippocampus comes | reverse complement strand
GTTAGGTGGCGGCAGGGGGGGGGGGGGGGGGAAACAAACAAACAAAAAAAAACCTCAGCTCGTCGACTGTGACATCGCCGTTCTGTACATTCTACACTTTTCAGCCTCAAATTAACTAACTGGTGTGGAAAAAAGACAGCGAAAACACTGTTTAACATTTAACACAGAATGTCACGTAATCATTAAACAACTGTTTGGATAGTAACGCTACCTTAAGGCCAGAGGAAAGCTTCCAAAGTGGAATAGCACTGCTTTAGAATTAACAAATAATACAGTATATCC
This sequence comes from Hippocampus comes, assembly GCF_001891065.2. Lineage (NCBI taxonomy): Eukaryota > Metazoa > Chordata > Actinopteri > Syngnathiformes > Syngnathidae > Hippocampus > Hippocampus comes. The sequence continues at coordinate 7,359,104 of NW_017806175.1, read as the reverse complement.
AATATATATATAATATATAAGTTAGTGTAAAGAGGGCAGCATGACAGGCTCCCGGCTCCCGCAGTTGTGCAGTGGGGCGGCGTGGCATCCGAGGACCAACACCGCACCGTGACAGGACCCGAGGTGATTCAAACAGTGTTTTTGTCAGGGGCAGGCGGCCACCATACGCCGCCGTTGTCGTTTGCGCCGTCATCATCTATCCTTTTACGACGTCTCCAGCGCGTCGAGGACTTTCATGATCTGCTGCTTGATCACTTTGGTGGCGTCTCCGGCATTGGGGATGAGATATCTGAAAGGAAGGAAACACAAACGTTGTCAGAATGGACTGTTAAAGTTTTGGCTTGTGCGTAGGCGATTTCTTCATCAAAATGACTCTTGTAAACATAGGAGACTAAAACAACAATTGTATATTTAAAAAAATAAATAAATAAAAAGTCACCGTTCCACCGCAGAGATCTCCACTCCGGTTGAGTTGTTGGTGCCGAATTTGAAAGTGATGAGCTCCGGGTGCTTCTTCTTGGACGTGATCTTCACCACGGAGCTCAGCGCTTGTCTGGACTGGATGTAAGCAAAGCCCTTCCTGGCGGCGATCTCACGCAGGCAGTACATGTGCGTCGCTGTCACCAGCAAGTGGCTGCAATCCACAAACGATTTAACTTTGAAGGTACACCATGTTGAATAAAGAAAATGAGCATGTATGTTGAAGATGAACAAAAATAAATTAATAAAGGAATGAAAAGAACGAAACATCTTTGCTTGCTTGGCTCACCTGGGAAACATGTGACCGGTTTCCTTCACTTCGTTGCAGGGGATGTGATGTTTCACGTCGGGCTTGTTGATCCACGTCTGAACATTTACAATCTCCTTCCGGTCGTCGTCCGACATGGAAGAGCTGTCGATCTCATCTGAAGGACGCGAGGAGGTTGACCCATCAATAAAAACGCTCCTCGGAACCGATGACGAAAGAAGACGATGACGATGCATGCACCTGTGTCGTACTCCTCTTCGTCGCCGATACTGAAAACGGGCTTCACCCCGCGGTAAGGTTTGCCCACGCGGTCGCTGCTGCTCACGTGTCTGTAGAGAGAAAACGATTTAGTGGGAAGAAGAAATAGAAACACTACTGTGGAAAAGGGCAAATTAATCTATTCTATGCAAATGGTGATGGCAGATGAAGACCTCCAAGCTGCAGGAAGAAGAAAAGCTTGATGTGAAGAGCTGAAAATGGCGCAGGCTCATCCAAATCAAATCTTTGAAAGTTATTATTTTCTTCATTTCATTACGTAATACTTTTTTAATATTTTGCACTTGCCACATACTCCATATAAAGTAACAAAAAAAAACTAAAACCAATACTAAAGCTAATAAGAATTAAGGAACCTAAGCTAAAAACCTCATTAAAACTGAATTAAAAAAAAAAAAAAAAAGGCAAAATGAAATAGAAAAATAATTCCAACCTATTATACCCCTGTTCAGAAATGAGAGAAATGAATCTCCTTGGGTCAAACATTTACATTGAAATATTTTTATATTTTAGAAGAGAATGTTATTTAAGTGCAAAAACATGTATCGTGACGCTATTAACAACACGCACTGGCAATTACTGAATGACAATTAATTCACTGATGTATCATTTAATCAAGTTAATTTACCTCAAAGTTCTGTTCAGGAAATTTACTCCTCATTCTTAGGTCAACTCATTTACGCCCTTGGTCGTTTAGATTCAGCAACTGGGATCCTGACTGCCACCGACGTATACAGTCGTCAAGGATGTTTTTCAACGGCCAGTGATTGAGGAGGGTCTCGCCCAGCTAGTTACATAAGCCACTGTAATGATCTCTGTAGATGGCGGTGTTGCATCACTTTGGTTTGGAGATCAGCACAGTTTTTGAGTAGCAGATAAAGATTGGGCAGTGAATCTAAACTTGTCACATTAACTGTGAGAGAAACACAGAAGTGGGACAAGTGTAGCACAGGCACCTCACACTTGAACTGAGGATGCGTATGGATGGTTTAGACACCGTATGTATCGCGTGGAACACGTGGCTCTCGATCGTGACAAAAGATGAAGTGAATGAGGTCCGGCGTGTAATTTAAAAAAAAAAAAAGGCAAGGATGTTCAACTCAAGCCATGCGGTGAGTCAACGTCACTCACGACTTTTGTTTTGGTCGATTTGATTAATTTTGTCTCCGATTTCTAGTTTGGGAGACCCGGATGCCTGAAAAAAAAAAGGGTGGAATGGAAAGACACACTATTACCGCCAAGCAAAAAGTGAAGCGGATGTCTTTTCTCTTCTACGTGACCAAACAGAATGTTGCATGTTGTTAGTGAAAAAGCATGACGACTGGCATGTGTGTGTTTGGGGTGGGGGGGTTAATCAAGAGCCGCGAATGCTGACAGAGAGTGACATGCGTTGATGTGACACAGGCGCCGATTCTCCAGAGCGCGCCACACAGCCAAGTTGATGGCATGCTGCTGACAAAAGAGCTCAGTGCCGGCCGGGAGAGAGCGAGCGAGCGAGCGCTTACCTATCAGGAATCACCTTCTCTGGCCATGGCAGATTAAAAGATATTCTAGCATGAAGTAAGATAAAAAGGGATGGTGAATATAAGTTGTTTTAGGCGATGGGGGGGTGAGCAACACTGACAGAAGTCCAAATTTATACAGATAATTCTAAAGATGATGGCGTTCAGGTTCAGTGGTGAAAATGCTCCAATATAAAAAATTAACTTGGGGTTAAAACACAAACACATTTGATGGAAAAATATACAAATATATGAGAAAATAGAAAAGATTTAGTGAGACTAAGTTTTTTAAAAAACGTACATGGAAAAAAATAAACACTGGTTAACATTTTTTTTTTAAATTGGCGACGCAAGTAAATTTTTGATGATGGATTGAAGTTGTGCAACAGATTTTTTTTGTGTGTTAATAATGTTGGATGCTTGGCTAAAATGTAAAGTCAAATCCGCTTTTAAATGAGTGTGATGCATATGTGAGCATGTAGTATTTGCTTCCGGTTGACAGAAAAAGCGAATAAAAGAAAACTATTCGTTTCCACTCCCAACGTAGTCGCACCCACACAATCAAATGGGATTTCTTACCTGTCGACGGGGGCGGACGTGTTCTCAATGAAGCTGATCATCTTCTCTTTTACGTTCACTGACTTGGACTTGAGGGCAAAGGTCATTTTGTTGACCAATGATTTGACGCTTTTGCTGTCACTCAGAGACTCCCCCTGGATGGGCACACAAGAAAACAAGAGACGTGTTCGCTTCCAACTACAGTTTCCTATCCCTACCCCCTCCCCCCCAAAAAAGGAAAAGAAAATAAAGCTCGCAATGTACGTCTGCCGAGCTGAGGCTGCTGTGAGATCCCGACGTGCTGACGATCCAATGGATGTACGACGAGTCCAAGCCCTCCACGTTCATGTCCACCAGGTGCTGCTGTAGAGCTGAGATCACACACACACACACACACACACACACACACACACACACACACACACACACACACACACACACACAATACTTCAGTCACTGGAAGGCCTGCGTGCAAATCCAGTAAGTAGGGGAATCATTTGAAACATACTGATAACATTTTTCAAAAACAGTCCCTCTTCAGATTTTTGGCTTGGCTAAAACAGCATCACAGTGTACTTTAAATAAGGCTGCAGGTATTGAATATTTTGTAGAAAAAAAAAAGTTTTTTTATGACAAACTGAAAAAAATATTTACCAAACACTGCAAAACACTGAAAACATTTTTCCCGGAAAAATAAATAAATAAATAAATATAACAAATGGCGGAAATGAGGAGAAATGAATCCAGGAAAAATTAAAAGAAAAAAAATTGGAAAAAAAATTGAAAAAAAAATACATCAACAACATACGAATCCGTGAGTGTGGTTGCGCAAGTATGCAGCGGTCTAATGTAGTTTGAAGTTGTATTGTCAACATTCACCACTAGATGGCAGACTTGGCTTAGTTGCACTTACGCCAGGTCTTAATACTACAATGTGAGGAGGCCAATTAAACATTGAAGGCCTAATTTTTACTATCAGTGTCCACGTGGAGCACTCACCCATGAAGCCCCCTTTTGCGATGCTGACGTACTCCTTGTTTTTCTGCAACACAAAGAGCTTAGTCAGCATAAATTGAGCCTGTATGTTTTACCCCCCCCAGCGCCTTTACAAGTCTCTCACCTGCAAGAAGTGGGCCAGCACCATGTTCATGTACATGTCCTCCTCCTCTCTGCCGCTGCCCATGAAGCACAGGTGCTCTCCGCTGGCAACGGAGCCCGACTCCAGGGATTGCTTCTGAGCCTCCAGGAGGGACTTGACCGACAAGGCGAACTCAGACGGGTTCTGGAGCATCTGTGCCGGAACACGCGAATTGAGCAATTGAGAACTGTCTGGAAACAAGAGTCGCCGGGGTGCCTCTGGGTGGCAGAAGGCGAGTACCGGACAGAGAACCAGTATGGTTAGCGGTAGCACCAACTCACCAGGTCTGAGTCCAGATGGAAGGCAGTAGACAGATGACCGGCGTTGTACTGCTCAGCCGGCCGGCAGTCCACCACAAAGAAGCGCACCCCGTCCTGAGGAGAGAAGGTGGGGGGGGGGAGACACGTCAGCATTTATTCTCTCGCATTTTAAAACCATTTGGGAGCTCAGCCACCTGCTGATGCTGGTTGGCCTGCAGGATTTCCGGGACGGACACGGGGAGGCACAGCGCCTGACTCAGGTCGATGTCCTCCTCTTTCAAAGCCACGAGGCTGCTACCAAACAGGTTTTGGTTCATCTGGAAAGGGAGAAAACGGCGTCAGCGGTCAACGTCAGAGGGAGATGTGGTCGATGATCGCCAAGAAGAGGAAGTCCAACCTTCCTGAGCGACAGAGGGGTCTTGCTCTGGTAGTACTGAGCCAAGGAAAATAAATCCTCAATGTCCTCGGCCTCAAGTAGAGAAGGAGATTCTTCCAGCGTTTCTGTGAGAGACATTGTGGTTATGATGATGATTTATTTATTTAACAAAAAGATCAAAAGTCCCCAAAGACTGAGGATCACACTTACTGATGATGTCATCTTTGCTGTCTCCTTCTCGGTCAAGGATGGTCTCTCTACAGGTTGAATCAACAAAACAAAAGCAAGTGAAAACTCCAATTTTCTCTCACGGGGTGTGGGGGGGGGGGGGACACTTACTTGGCATTGACGAGGATGATGAGCAGAAGAAAAAAGATGAGGAATGGGTCTGCCTGCTGGAGGTAGCAGTCCCACAGAGCCTGGGTGACGTCGGGCGGGCAGTGGCTGGAGAAAAGGCTGCCCATCTGCGCAGGAAGAGCAGAGACGTTCGGGGACATTATGCCGACTGTGCCCGAGAAACGATCAAGGAGGCATTCGAGGAATTCCAACACACCCAGTTGATGGCGTACGAGTCAGGCGTGATCTTTTTGGTATCCAAGAAGGAGCAGAGTTCAGGCTCGTGGTACTGCAAGAGCAGTCTGTAGAGGTGGAACGGGCGGCCCTTGGGCACGCACTCCCTGAAAAAAAAACACAGACTATTTGCATTAAAAATAATAAGAAGAAGAAATCGTTATTTTCAGAATCACTGATTCAATCTTAGGCAATTTTTAAAAGAATCGAATCGATTTTTTTTCCTGCCCTCAATATTGTAATTGAATATGCAATTATTGCGATATTTCACATTTATGCATGCACGATACATTCTGACTGAATCATTAAGTAGAGCTGTTTCATATAATTAAAATAAAAAAAAAACATCTGCAAATATGTGAATCCGCAGATGCGAAGCTGTGACGATGCATGGGTCGGCAGTAGTTTTAAGTAGTAATATCATCCATCGCCACTAAATGGCAGACGTGTTAGTGGTGCTTACACTGGGCCTTATATTGCCCTGTATGACAACGTGAGTAGGGGTGATATTTTTTGGGGCGGCTTTAGAATGAGATACAGGAGAAACATCGTACCTCAGTACGTACAACTTTGAGCAAGTTGATTTTTGTGAGAAAAAAAAAAAAGAAAAAAGTACAAAATTAGCTCTTGCACCTAATCTTTTCTTGTTCAGGATTTTGTCCCATCCTTGAATGGTGATTTTTATGTAAGAGAGCCCTCATCCATCCATCCTTGGATAGATGGATGGATAGCTTTGAACCCTCTTTTATACAGAAAAATCTATGATCAAAAATGACCTATATTTAGAGCACATCTACTGCATTATATGCATGTATTTTGTCCATATTTAAAATTTTTCATCGGTCTGGTTTGGGGATGGGTGGGTCCTATGTGGGCCCCCCATTGGCACTGATAAAAAACTGAGGCCCTTTCCAGCATTTAGTTTGCTCTCCCATAATATAGTAGATTGGAGTGGCTGGACAGCACACCCACCGGGGTATGTGCTTGTTCATAATGGCGTAGAAGCAGTTGTAGAGGTCGCTGCGGGTCAGCCGAAGCCCCAGCAGCGGCTTGAGTAAGTGTAGCCAGCTCAGGTCCGAGGTGAAGCTGATGTTGCGCGACTTGCAGTAGAAGGTGACCACCGCCTCCACGTCGGACACCATGTCGCTATGCTCCTCCTCGGACACTTGCAGCTGCTCTAAATGTAGGAATCCACAAAAAAATGATTTTAAAAAGTTAGAGCTGCCCTCGGGCTCGCATTGTCAAACCAGATATTGGGTTAGAGAATTTGACGACATGATTTGAAGCCCCAACGGGCTAATTTTGTTCAAGCCACTGATGTGGATTTCCTCACCGATCAGCTGCTGACTGCGACAGTGAATGAGGGTCTGCTCTGGTAAATCAAGGACGCCATCCCAGGATGCGAGGGAGTCTCCTTTACCGGATACATTGAGTGCAATCTGGTAACACCCAACACACTGTTGATATTCAACTTCCAAAATGTAAATTTTAATTTTCAGTCACATTTACCTTCCACATCTTTGCTCTCTGTTGAGCTGAAGACTCCTGAACATGGGCGATGCCTTTGTCCATCTCCATATCGGAACCCCCCGAATCCAGAGCCTCAGCTAGATCCTGGTCCCTGAAGGTATTAAAAATGTCATCTTTAAAATGTATCGTGGACATTTTTTTTTTATCTACAAGTAGCACTTCCGCATGCTGATGGAGGGGCTTGGGGTTTTTAAGTGCCAATCACAAATAAATAGGGGCCTTGTGTTAATAGGAGGGTTCACCACAAAAGACGATGCAATAACATTTTCCATAAGTGGGTTATCAAACGATTCAAAAACAGCTCGATTTCAAAGTGGAAGTATTCAATTTTGCTCGACCGACCGGGATCACAATTTGATATGACTCAGTTCCAGAGGGTATGATGCAATAACTTTTTTTGTTCTCATTTTACATACATTTGAATGAACTTGTCAGTCAGTCCGCAAGTTGAAAACTGTCAAACTCTCATTGGAGTCACCCCTGTGGCGACCCGGAAGAATTTCAATAATCACTTTGGAAAATAAGTTCTTGCGTGTGTTAGGATTACAACAGGTGGCAAAAATCATACGAAACGATGCTTCCTATCCTGACACATGACATTCCATTCAATCCGAAGGGATGATGCTGATCTCGTCTTTTCTGACTACGCGCAACTCGGTCAAACAGAGCAACGAACTATTGTGCCAGATATCCCGTTTATTTAAGCAAGTCACTCTGACAAACAAAAAGAGGCTATTGTTGAAGTTTGCATTCCGGTTTGGTCGCGCTTGAGTGGAACAAATCCCAGCTATCAACTGGACTTGCTCATTGTTAGCATTCTTAGCGAGCTAGCCTGCGATTTCGATCAGCTGACCAAGCATACACATATGTCTGAAAAACAGGCAAGCTCTCCAAAAATACATGAATAAGTCACTATGGGGGTTGACTCGTAACGCGCTGATGAAGTAAAACAAAGATAATTAGCAGGCTAAAAAATACGAAATGTACATAATTTGAGTACAGCACAGGAAGCAAATGTGACAAAAGCAGACAGAGGAGTCGATTAACGACACAAACTCTTCGTCGATCGAATTTGGTTAACCCGCGGCGGACAAAGCGCGTCCAACAGCAGGAGACTGGGAGGTGTCGTGTCACGATAAGGACAAAAAGCAGATTGTCTCTCACCAGCTGCCCCGGAGCGCTTCCTCCTCGGCATCCGCCATTATTGTGTTGAAGAGACACGTCAAGTCCCGACAAGTATCGCGAGAGCTTGTCGCTCGTTCAAGGGTGGAGCTATTCTGTTTTATCATTTTTTTTCCCAATTTTCAGGAATATATATTTATATTCATGGAATATTTCCCCCTTTTTATATATAATTTCCGGTGTACGTTTCCAGTGGTTGATCTTTGTTTTCATAAGCATTGATTTTTTTGGCACAAGTGCTTTTGTTTGCACATTGGAAGTGTTGAAGAGACACGTCAAGTCCCGACAAGTATCGCGAGAGCTTGTCGCTCGTTCAAGGGTGGAGCTATTCTGTTTTATCATTTTTTTTCCCAATTTTCAGGAAAAAAAAAATCCCAGAAAAATCACAAAAAGGGGGTTAAAAAGTAAATAAAAAAAAAAAACCCTTTCCATAATAGTTAGCCTTTGAGGTCTATGTATTTATTCCTATGCATGCAGATGTCAATAAATCAAACTGTAGCTAATAAATTATTTCCTTTGCTTATGGACACTTTTCATGTGGTTGGATTTAGGATCACACAGTACCAAAGTCTAAGTGATCGTAAATTTTTTACACTGATTATGCACTTATCACCATTTATATGAATTGAATCTTCAATGTTGAAGCAACACAAGTCGTGGGAGCAAATGGATCTACAGTATGTAAAAATGACTCCTCCTACTAAGCACATTCTACAAAAAAAATAATAAAAAGGGTCAGTCAAGGAAAGCACATCAACAGTCTTTCCAGGAATCATAACTTTATTAGGATTCAAATTCTATTTCACTTTGGTCACCATACATGGATGAAGAATGTCAGTTGAATTTGTCAGTCAAAATCAAAGTGGCCGTTTCAAAATGTTTACATCAATTCCTATAAGAAATTTGTGCCTATCTGTAAAAGGAGATACACTGAAAAAGAAAAAAAATGGCTCAGGCAATGAGGACTACCAACAGTTGAAAATTGAAACCATTTTTCTTGTCCCCCCCAAAAAAGTAAAAAGAATTGCACAACCGAGAGCGTGTTAGTGATGCAAGTGCTATAGAAAGGAGGCGTTTGAGTCGGCCTGATAGCCAAGATTCTCCTAGTGTTCATTCAAACAGCACAGGCGTTTGCATTTACATCATAAGTTGAACATGCTGCACAAAATGTAGAAAAAGAAAAAACAGGCAAGTCAATGTTTAAAAAAAAAAAAAAAACCCAAAAAAAAAAACAAGCAAAATGGAAAAAAATTTGACTCCTTGCTTCCGCATCATCCTCCACGTAGAGGGCCTTAAATCCAGGAATCAACCCCAGCATTACAAGCACAAGACATTACAGATTTGGCTCTATGTTTTAATCTCCAACTCGGAACCGATATTGGTACATAAATGGAACAAAACACTTTGATAGTTGAACTAACTTTCACAGGATTGTATGTCGAATCCAAAGACCCGTCACAAGTCCGCTTTTTTTTTTTTTGTCTTGTAAATCATAACAATAGAACAAGTGTATAGACCATCCCTGTGCGTGATACATTGTGGGGTAGAGGGGGGGACCCCCTAAGCATTACAGACCCCTTTTCAACTACAACGTAAACATGATGCTGTATATATTTCCAGGAGGGCCCTTCATTATGATATTTTTTTTACATTACAATCCAGCAAACCCCTCCCCTCCCCTCACGCCTTGCTTAAACAAATCGATGCAAAGTTGAACACAGTTGCGGTTGGAGAACGAGAGCAACCCTCAAATTGGCGCAGGAGTTATAGCGTCGGGGGCTTGAGGCCGTACTTCCTGGCGACCTCCGTCTGGGCGTACGCCGCGTCGCACAGCGAGTACAAGTGTGCCATCTCCATCTCCGACTTGGCCAGATTGATGGCCTTGTTGAACATCTCGATCGCTTTGTCCAGATTGCCCCTGAAAGGAGGTTACCCGTCTGGTTATTTCGCATCAGGAAAAGGTTGGAATAACACCAGAAAACAAACAAAAAAAAAATCCATTGAGTCAATTGGGTCCCCTCACCTTTGAACTTCGATCGTTCCCATCGTTTCGTAGGCAAAGTCGCATTTGTTGTCAATCTCGATGGCCTTGCTGATGAGGTCCAGACCCAAATCCAGGTCTTGCTTCCACTGGAGCTGTAATAATCTGTACATAATAGGGATTAAGATTTATAGCACACTTCACACACCCTTTGTGGAGCCTTGCTGAAATCATTTCACAATTGAGATTCCTCAGCGCATTGAATTAGTTGGCGACTGAAGCTTTATTTGCAAATTTTTCTAACTTTTGTGGGAGAAGAGAGTCTTCACAAAATCTATGTCTTGAAAGAATATCGAGATTCAGGATTGTTTTGTTGATGGGTCATTTTGAAATGAGAGCAACCAACGTCACATCATGTTTTTTTTGACTGACACGTAACACAATTCATCGCAACTACAGCGTGAGAGAAAAAGGCTCAAAGCTTATTTAAATCCTCAGCGGTGTCATTTTCTTACCCTTTGTGGACATACGTAGTGGCATTGTCTGGTTCCAGTTCGATACACTTGTCATACATCTCGTCGGCTTTTCCAAACTGCTGCTGATCGGTCAGAGCCTAAGAAGGAGGCATGGAAACGTTCACGTTTTGGAAGTCAGGCTGACAATAAATCCGAGGTCTTACCTGAGCGTATAGCGCGTAGCCCTCCGCACACTTGGGGAACCTTCTGATCACGTCCTCGAAGCCATCCATGGCGATCTGGACTTGTGATGGGTTGTTGCCGGTGTACGCTTGTCTGTACTGGAAGACACGGTGGGGGGTGGGGGGAAGTGTAAAGCCATTCATCCAAATGCATGACAGACACTCATCAAAACTCACCAGAGCAAAGCATTTCTGCGCCTGGGCGAGAGCAGAGTCGGGCCGGAGTAGGATGCACTCGTCAAAGTCCCCCACGGCTTCGTCCACCTGGTCCAGCAGGATCTTCAGCTGAACAAAATGGCCACAAATAATCCAACGTCACTTTTTTTTATGGCGACGAAGACCTTCAGCTGGATATGGACGACATAAAAGCGATGCCGATAGGACGTGTCACAGCGTCGCCGTCCACCTGACTCGTACCTGCCCCCTGTGGTGGTACACGTCGGGGTTGCGAGTGTCGATTTCTGCCGCCATGTTGAAGTCCTGCGTGGAGAGCATGGGTTGCTGCTGCTGCATGTACATGCTCCCGCGCTTGATGAGAGCGTTGGCTCGCAGCTGCGGACAAAAAATAAAAAATAAATAACTAACATGCACGCAGATGAGCCCGGAAGCATTTCCAATAAAATATGCCATGTTGCTTCCAAGAACGCAGGGCGTGCTATGGTCCTCAATTAGGTATTCCGAAAACGACACAAAAATCAAAATTATTATCAGATCTTTAGTGTTGCACACTCCATTTAGCAATGCTAATAGCAGACGCACCTTGACATTGGCCTCCTGCATGTTGATGACGCGGTCCAAGTCAGGCTGAGCGGCGGTGGCGTTGCCGATCAGCAGGTAGAAGGTGGCACGCAACAGCAGCGCCTCTGCCGTATAGCGGCCCTCCGAGTCCACCTCCTTGGTGCACTCGCTGATTATCTTGTCGTAGTTCTCCTCTTCCATGAAGTGTTTGGCCTTCAGGTAGCCCGCGCTGAGGAATTGGAGCAGATTGGTTGGTCGTGTAGTACACATAAGTGGGGAATCAGGCCAAATATGATCTTTTTGGGGGGGGGGGGGGGCAATGAGATCACTTGGTGAAGCTGTTGCCATCCCCTCAAGAAAGAGCAAATCATCTTCCCTCATACCTGGCCGCGACCTCTGAGGCTTCGCCCTCCTTGTCCTTGTCCTCGTCCTTCTTCTCGCCCTTCTGCAGCGGCTGCGAGATGATGTCATCGGTGAAGGAGCCAAAGTATGACTTGATAAACTGGGGCGAAGGCATCATCGGCTCGCGGTTCTAGAACAGGAGCAAAATGGTTAAGTTCCCTTTGCAGGACGAGCTCATTTCCAGCCACTAGGTGTCAGTATTTCTCCCTGTTCACACTTTCTGCTTGGGCTCCATTGCCTTTGTCTGGCCTTCATATCAATTCTGAAATTGAATTAGAAAAACTTTTTTTTAGGCTTTAAATGGAACATTAAAAACATTTCTAACTGGATTTTCTTTATTTCCAATGTTTCCTTTACATTTCAATTATCAGGGTAAATATTCACAGTTCATTTTCCTTTTTTGATGGCAGTTCTTTAGAATCATCTTGCTATTTTTTTTTTTTTTTTGGTCCGGACTCCATGAGCCTCGGATTCTAACCTAGTTTTGCATAACCATTGCTGACAACTCGTTATAGTTGTATGCATCACCAGCACCATTAAAAGGTTTGAGGATGCCTACAGTTTGAGCATGGAACAAATGAAGTCATTTAACAAGTTCCAATGTTACGCGTTTTTGAAATTAGAACAATTCGAAGTCCTTGGCAATGAAGGAATTTCTGTGAAATGTGGTAAGGTACATACTTTGTATTTGTCTTTGGCTTTCTCCTTCCCCAGTTGCTTGAGCACCTTGTCTGCCAGCAGCATGCTCTGCTGGTTCTGGAAGGCCTCCAAGATACACACTGCGGTGACATCTGATAGAAGTAATGCCCAACAACCAACATGAATGTCACACCGTCATCCATTTTACAGACGGCGGTAGCCCCGTTTCACTGTCAGAGAACATTTTTTACAGTAAATACTAAACTTAAGAATCAGCGCGAAAGGAGTATTAAAGATGAGCAACATAATGACGGCCTGAACGATGCTCCGCGCGGTCACGGGCAAACACTCCACTGGCGAAATGTAGCCGGTTCCTCCTCACCTTCCAGGCATTCCTTCTTGTTGTCCAGCTTCTCCAGAGCTTTTGCCCTCCTGAAAAGAGCCTTGACATAGCGCGGGTTGAGCTTCACGGCCTGCGAGCAGTCCTGAACCACCTCGGTCCATTTCATCTGTGGGGAAAAAGCAAACGAGGGGTCAAGATATATGCCTCAAATATTTTTGGCATTTTGTTTTGATGGTGTCACCCAGGCATGTGCCGATATTGGATTCTGACAGTATTAAGTTAATTCCCCATTAGATTAATGGGAAAAAAAACGCTAGCCTATATTTGATCAAACAAACTTTGTTTGTGCAAACTCGTGAAATGAAGAAACAAAGGTGCCAGCATGTACTAGTTAGCCCCAGGGACAACATGAGTAGCCCATGGGTCTTTAACTCGCCAGTAACACTGTGACATTTGTTTCAAAATAAAACAATGTGTTTTTGTTTCCGCAAATATTAAAAATACATATACATTTTAGGGCTGCAATTTTTATACCGTCAGAATCTACTATCGGCTCATACCTCGTCTCCAAAGGCAGCAGAGACAGACTAAAGCACTCCTTGCTAGTTTAGCTGAATGTGGCGCCAACCTGGTGCTCATAGGCCGCCGCTCGGTTCTGGTAGAATGTTGACAAGTCGCTCTTTTGCTCGGTGGGGCAGAGCGCAATAGCCTCGGTGTAACACTGGATGGCATTGTCGAACTTGGCCGCTTTGAAGTATTTGTTGCCTTTGTTCTTTGCCGCCTGGGCCCGATCCAAAGGAGACTTAAGAAGAAAAACAAAAAAGTACAAGTGACATTTTAGTTTGGCAGAACAGCCGCAGTGTACTGAACCCCTGTAATAGTCGCGGTTCAGGATTGACTTTTTTTTTTTTTTTTTTGCGCGAAAACCTATCATCTCGTTTACTGAAAATCTTGTTTATTCACCGTTTTTGTGTTCAGGCCAATGCAATAAATGTACAGTATTACTTTGGTGCAATGTAGTGGAATTTTTGAGTTGTTCGGTTGAACTCATTAAGAGGGTTTTTGTTTGTGTCTGGATAATTGATGTAACTTGGGTTTCCTCCCACATTCCAAAAACATGCATGGTAGGTTAATGGGACACTCGAAATTGTTCCTCGGTGCGATTCTAAGTGTGAATGGTTGTTTGTCCATGTGTGCCCGGCAATTGGCTAGCAACAAGTTCAATGTGTTACCCACCAACTGCCCGAAGACACCCGGGATGGGCACCAACAAACAGGCAACCCTCATGAGGAGCAACAGTTGGAATAATGGGCCGCAATTTAATAAATTAAAACACATTTTCGGGGAAGGGGCAATTAGTCGCGGACTTTCGGTATTTGCAAGAGGCCTTGGTTCTTATCCCCTTGAAAATAGCAGGGGTTCACTGTTTAACCAGAAAACAATGACAAACAGAAATTAACTCAGATTGTTAAAATCGTTTATGTATTAACTCAAAAAGCTGACCAAATCCAGACTTCACAGATACACTGCTTGGTCAAGTAAGACATGGTATTTGTGCAACGCTTTTCAATCCTGATAATTAGTGGTGTCGGTGCATCCCGATTACTCGTAGTGCGAGTCACACGCAGCAGACAACAAGAGCACCGTTTTGCATTACTTGCATCAAGCAGTTGTCCGAGAATGCCCAAAGTTACACTCCTTCTGTAGTGAGGACGAGTACAGAGCTCTTAAAATGGAGATCAAAGGTCAAACGAATAATGTAACTAACCTGTAATAGTTATGGAAACACTAAACTTCAATTCCTTATTTTATAAATATAATTATAATTCTTATGAGTAAAATGAGGATAAAAGATTTTTAATTTGTTAAAACTAGGTTCCGATGAACCCCGACGTTAGGATCGCTACTATTTAGCAGCCAAGGCAAGTTTATAGCTTAGTTAGCTTGTAGCATTAGCACACATTGGTTTTTATCAAGTGGATCAAACAAGAGTGCGCGTGGCCTCACTCGCCGCAGGGTAGCTGTCACTGACAGGTGCCCTTGGTCCGCGTCACCTCCGCGGCATTCACACACGCGCTGCCAGAGAAGCCACCCGCAAGGCCGCCAGCGCGCTTCAACCCTCGCGGTGGTGCAAAATGAAAACGCCGCTTGGTTAATTCGCCGATCGGTACCATGTTGTCCTGCCCTTGGTTGGATCGCGAGGCGCTGTCTTGGCCCTGCTCCGGACTGGCGCTGCCTTCTGGTGTGATCCGCTCGCCGCTGCCTTTCCCCGGCCGCCCCTTCGCCCTGCTACGGTTCCATAGGTACACGGCCCCCACCCCGAGCACGATGGGAGCGCCGACAAGCAAAGCCAGCTGCCAACGAGGGAGGCCGGTGCCAGACTGCGGCTCGACTGGCTTGGAGGCAGCCATGATGACCACCCTAAGTTCCGCTGGCGGGCTAGCTAGTTAGCAGCTCTGCGCCTGTCGCCTTCTTCTTCACGTGATGCGCACAACGCAAGGAATCATGGGAATAGGGGTTGACGGGAGCTGTAGTTTTTTTTACGTAATACTCTCATTTGTAGTCCCAACTTGCTTTCAAGAGTTCAAGCCAATCTCAGAGCTTCTTTTTGTGTTTTGTCGGTTGTTGTGTCAGATAAAGTGTGAAGGTGTTTTAAGATAAAAACGTGTAGAGATACGAATGACATTATACGCTGCATATCCCTTTAGTTAAAAGTTGAATCATGAAAACAACGACAAATGTTTACATTTTGATACAAGTTTTCTGTAAAAATGAAAAGAACTAACCGATTTGTTCTAGAATATTGTACATCTTCAAAAGCACCTGAAGACACGGTCGGTGATGTAACCCGGTGTCCTCAATTCCTCGCCTTTACAACAAGAGGACAAACTTGAGTTGCTAAAACTCTGGTTAAATGGTAGGCATTCCTCAAAGTTATTTGAAGCACTCTTGTGTTCATTTTAATTCTTTGCGCTTTGCTTTTGCTGCATAGTTGCTTTTCCTTCTTCGAAGAATATTACAGCCTACTTAAGCTTATCCTCATCTCCTAAATATTGCAATGTAATTTTTTTTCCTCAAACACCTCATCATTACAGTGTTGAAGCCTGATGGGGTTGACTGTAGTTGACTTTGATGACTTGCAAACGTCAGGCACACGGGGCGAGGACAAATGGCCGTTGGCAAAAAAACATTGAGTGGAGTCCAGACATAGCGGGGCCCAGCATCCAAATGGGACACAGCATAGTTGGCATAGACTCAAACACACACACACACACACACACACACACACACACACACACACACACACACACACACACACACACACACACACACACACACACAAAAACATACTGTGAAACAAACAAACAACAAAAACATTCTGATGCTCTTTGGGTTGAAAGAAGCGAGCATATTGCATGTTGGGGGGTGGGCAACGAATCACATGCACCCCCATTCACTCTTTTAGTCAGGTCTGTTGGACATACACATTATGAGCACTCCTCTAATATTTGATAGTGTCAAATCAACGGTACAGTACTTGTAAAAAAGAAACTCTTTTGGTCGCATTTATTTTTTATTTTTTTGCTTCATGACAATGGACATTGTGTTGCTACTTCTAGTGCGTACTACTTGGCCACCGGGGGGCAGTATAATAAATTCATGCAGATACATGAAGAGTTTCACAGCTACTGTTCGAGACTTTTTTATGTTTGTTTGTTTGTTTTAATGTGGGCGCCAATGCCCTTTTTTGTGGAAAACGCTGACTGGAAGTTTCTCCCTTTTTTTCCAATAATTCTTTAGGTTTAGAAAAAAAAAAGTATTTCGTGAGGGCGTGTCAATTATATGCTGAGTTTTGCTATTTGCTAGCCAACTGGGTCTCTATCCTCCACAATAGCGGTAGTCCACCCTATTCCTATTAGTTAACACAAAATCTTATTAAATTCCTTTAATAAATGTTAATGTCCATGGAAAGTTTATTTATTTATTTATTTTAACTAAACAAATGAAATGAAAACTTCAGGGAATTTGGCAACACGTGAACACACAACTGAAGTGTTATGAGCTGATGTTTTGTTGTCCTACATACCAGGACCACGGAGCACTCCATAATTATTGACATGTTTGATGCACTCATGGAAAGTATGGGCACAGTGTGGAGGTGCCCCGGGGGACTTGCGGACTGGAACGGAATGGAAAGGGTTGCAAAAACAAACACTCTCGTCCTCAGTCTCTCTCCAGAGTGAAAAACTCTTCTCCAGCCGCGGTAAATAGATTAAAAGTGGTTTCGCGGTGGGTTATTTCAGGATGGCCCGGGAATAGTCAGTCAGTCAGGTGCAGAGTCAGTCAGTAAGTCAGGCGCTCGGTCAGTCAGCATTTCAGTGTTACAGCATCCCGCCGTTGTGAGCCGTCATGTCGCTGAGGCTCCTGCCTGCCATCATCATGGACGACGAGGACGACGACGGCAACTTCACCAAGTGGATGAGCAGCTACTGGGGACACGGAGCCGAACGATGTGGTGGAGGATCAGGAGGTGGCGGTGGATACTCACGTGAAAGGAAGCGAAGTTTTAGGAGACCCACCAGGACGAGAGTTGACAGACGGGCGTCCCTTCCCACTGTAGTAAGAATGACACGTTGGTTTATGCATGCATGCGCCCCATGCCCAGGGTGCATCCCTAAACCGTTTTATAAACTTAACCTCAAACCCGTCCTTGAAACCTTACTTTGACAATTGACACCTAGTTTGAACCCCCAAACCAGGTGCAAAACCCTAATTTGATCTCCTAACCCTATAGACTCAAAGCCCTGCTTTGAATCCTCCATTTTGTTTGAAACCCGAAATAAATTTGAGTTGTAAGATCATTTTCACATTGACTTTCATTAAAATGTTCAGATCAGATTATTGCTGTTATGTCAATGATCAGTCATTTTCATTCTTCGGAAGGATTACAGTGATCCCTCGCTACTTCGCGGTTCACTTAGCGCGGATTTTCCTCTTTCGCGGGAGGTCTCGGTCCCCATTAACCGCGATAAGTGAGGGATCACTGTAGCTGTACTGAGCCAGAACAAGCTTCTCGTATTTCAAGCTATCGTGGAAAATATTACACAAAGTGTCTCTAAATCCAGATGCGTGTGCCAGACACGGCGAGCATGAGAATTAATGGATCCGGGTCATCAATTGACGTTTCTGTTGCCGGGATTATTGGCACATGCGTGTGTCCTTTTGACGGTGAATTTGAGAGCACTCAGCTCGGCATTCACTCAATCTAAACTCGTAGCGATTTACATCCACCATCGACGGGCAGGAACCTACAGCGATTCGGTCTCCCTTTTTAAAGCAAGTTAGCAATTGCAACATCTTATTTTTGACATACACTCGACACAATCAAACTGGAATTGGAGAGAAGCAACCGCACACAGCCAAACGAAATGAAATGGTCGATAAAATGACGACAATCCTTCTTCGCAGTCCCAACTTGACGCCATGAAGCTGAACCGGTTGCACGCGGCCGCCGTGGCGCCCGCGCCGAGCCACGCCAAGAGCCGAGAAGAGAAAGGGGAGGTCGGACCCCACCAGAGGGCTCGACGGACCTCCTCGGACGAGAACGGACGCTCCAAGTCGGCCGTTGCGGAGAACCGCATCGGCACCATCCCGGAACTGACAGAATCCTTCCAAAGGAGACTTTATCTTCAAGATAGATGCACCCTGTCTCCGGTGAGTTGTACTTCAAACCTTGAAAGACCTCCTTGAAACCTTAACCCAGACTTGGAAACTTCATCCTCATTTGACCCTGTCTTGAAATCGCAATCTGAGGACCTTATTTGTTTGAAACCCTAATTTTGTCAACCGAATCCTTGTTATGGTTTTTGAAATAGGGATTGAGTTGTGTTAGGGTTTCAAAAGTTTTATTTTAAGACAGAGATAGGGTTTTCAATGTGGGTTTCAAGTCAGGGTTTTAAGACTAGTCTAGGATTTGGGTTTGAGCCAGGGTTAGGGTTTTAAAATACTGTTTCAAGACAAAGTTAAGGTTTTGAAAATAGGGCTCCAAGAACTTCAAGTCAGGGTTAAGGTTCCAAAGTACGGTTTCAAGACACACTCATGGCTCTAAATTATTGTTTCAAGTAAGGGTTTCACGCCTGGGTGAGGATTTCAATCTCAAGTTTCACATCTGGGTTTGGGTCTCCCATTGGGGTCTCGAGGCTTTCAAATAGGAGGCACACAACGCAGCATTTTCATGTGCCTGCTTTTCTTCATGTGTTTTGTTATTCAGAACGATGACGCCAAGTTGTGCCCGTTGTGCCATGACAACGTGTACAAAAGTGGCGGTGTCCTTCAAAAGCTGCACTGTGCACACACATTCCACAAGGAGGTAAATTAACCCTATCCTCTTCTTGATACGGCGATTTAAAACCCTGACCCCCGTTTTAAACATCATCATTATTATTGACCTTGTTAAAACCCTAACTTTGGCCTGAAACCCTGATCCAAAAGCCCTTTTCCAAACTGGATAAGATATAAGATGTATAATTATCATTATTATCGTTGCAAAGCTACCATATACTGTATTTCGTCTTGAGTAGATATTGCAAATGGAGGGTTGGTTCCACGTCACGGCTCTTGCCATGCATTCCCTTCGAGAATATGAGCATTGCATGCCGTGCGTGATGTCACCCGCTATGAAAACCATCCCACTCACAAGTCTGCTTTGGGACGGAAGGCTGCTTGCAGGTCTGAGCCGTGTGGCTCACGCGGCTGCAGCGAGACGGCGGCGCCGGCGGCCTGCTTGGCCACGAGACTCCTAAGCGACAGGAGAAGGTCGGCGGATGAGGTCGGCGGCATTACCGCGGAAAAACAACAGCAGCAACAGTACACGTTCCGACGGCAGCTTTCCCTGCGCAGGCACCGCTAAACTTTTACCTTTTTCAGTGGCAGGTCTATCACGTCGTAATTATAGAGAAGCGTCCAAAACGCACGCAACTCATCATCTGCATGGAGTTGTTTTCAATCAATATTTAACGATGACAAAACAGACAAAACAGACATCATCCCCACCATAGATACTGATTATTAAATCTATTGATTAGTACTGATTGCTACAGGTGTGTTTGGCTAGTTGGAAAAATGCTGACGTCAGGTTGGCAAATTTGATTGACTTGGCAACAGATAGACGCTGAAATGTGATTGGACAAAAAAAACAAAAAGGAAAAATTGAAATGGTGACTGTGTGTGTACACCTTCATGTAACAAATATTAGAATTTAAACCATGATTGCCCGCCACTGTGTATATTTTCACAGTTCATTTTCACTGTAATGAAATGTTTTGCTTGTAAATTGTGTGTACAAATGTATGCTCCCATGTTTTTCAACCCTTATTCAATGTTTGTGTTTTTGCTTTGTGAAAGTGATTAGTTAAAATTGAATCAAAAGAAATAGTTTGACTCTAACGGGATCTTTCAATGTCTCAAAATGGCTACATCAAAACAGAAATATAATACTAACATAGCGATGGCCATTTAATTGAATATATAGACCACTATATAAAAATTAAAATTAAATGAGTGAATAATTCCCAACACAGCCCAGAAGGGACAATTATTAGTATATTATTTTTTAAATAATAGCTTCTGTGTATTCTTGTTATAGATATCATTGAGTTGATATTTTTGAAAATAAACGCGGTTTCATTCCAAATGATCGCCTTATTCATTTTGTCAATGTTTCCTCCATTCGTTTCCTGAACAGGTGTCCCCCTTCAGGAGCCCCTCGTATTTTTGTGTACTCTCTCGCCCCATTCGTAGACTACAAGCTGTTCGTCAAACTAATGCCTCATTTGGGAATGAAACGGAAGAGGGGAGGTACCGAGGTGGGCCGAGGACTCCCCGGCTGCTGTGTACGTGCTGCGGTCCTCGTATCTGCTCGGTTCAACTCTGCAGGACGGAAAGTTGTGGATTCTTTTTTTTTCTTTTTGTTAGGCAAGCGCAGTGAATGTGCACACGTGGAAACCCGAGATTGACATGCGGTTTGGTCAATGGGAGCTCGTGAAGGTGACGTCAGCTGACCTCTGCCAACCAATGAAAACACTTGGGGGGGGGGGTTTGTGGGCGAAGATGCGAAATGGTTCGTAGGAGACGAAGAATTTGAGGAGAAAGTTGGTGTTTGCTTCGATGAAGAAATTGTGTCAAATGATGGAAAATTCAAGATCTTTTAATTTTTATCTTAACTAACTTTTTCTTTTTGACATTTCCAGAGACAAAGCCGCTTTGGGTAAGACCACCCACACCTCCCCTTCGTTTTTCCACTATTTAGGATGTCGGTCTTATTGCTCGAAAAGATATTCTTTATGCTTACTTATTGAAATAAACTGTATCCTATAAAACATTTTTCTCCAACTTTGCGCCGTCAAGTTCACCTTGTAAGTGATGAATACTTTGTTTTTGAGAAAATTCTTCCGAAAAAAGACGACATACCTTGCATATTTTAATCATTTTATGTAATACAGAACATTTTTGATAAAATTGCCATTTAATCTTAATTTTCTTTCATAATTTTCTACTAAATACCATAAATTTAAAAAGTTTAACTACTGATGAAGATGCATTCACTTGCCGTACTTATTTAACATGAAAAAAACAAACAATGAAATGATTTCATTGTTTGTTTTTTCATTGAAATGACAGTATGAGTGAAAATAAGAGAGTTGTCTGGTATTTTCATGTAAAGCGTTGTGAGGCTATTTCAGGAACTCTATGGATCCATTTTCTACAAGATATGAGGATCTTATCCACATAATAGAGACCACATGAAAAACATCTTAAAATGTTTTACACTCCCCACACACAAAAAATATTAAAACTTAGTAATATGCACTAAAACCTGCTAAAACCTTTTAAAATATTTTCTAAATGAATTTGAACTTAAGAAACAAACAAATTGCAAGCATAAAATCTATTTATAAAATCGATACGTATTATACTGTTTGTGTATATGCATGTACCTCTAATGGGCGGGGTTTGGTTGGGTGGTGTGTGACTTTGGTGAGACTACACGTGAGTATCTGGGTGAAAAGGAGCCCATTTTAATGCTAATGTCTTGGAGGGAATGCTTGACTGTATCTTTGTCTTATGTCGGAGTGTGATAAAAAATTTAGACCAAAAAATCGCCTAATAGTGTCGGAGTAAATCTGCCAGCCGATGAATTGTTAGGCCCTTAATTTTGACGTTTCATTTGGCAACCTAATCTTAGTTACATTTATTTCAGTGTTTTTGTACACCATTTGCGGATTACGTGGTTCTATTTACATTTTCACAATGAACCCCAAATCCCAAACAGTATATATTTTTTTCTAACCCACACCCCCTGCACTGAATTAGAGCGGTTGCCATGGTGAGGGTGTTGTTATCCTCATCCTGGAGTGGTCTCGCCCAGGAACACTCTTGTTTGAGTGTCCTCTTTTTCAAAAGGTGACCGACCGTTTGATCGCCATCCCGCAACAGTGACGCCCACCGGAGTATTTATGAAATCAAATCAAGCAGGTTGTTACAAAATGAATTTTGAAAAGCCAGGCTTAAAGCTCCACCTGAGGCGGATGACGTCTGTGGCACAGCAAGCCTGCCTGTGCACACATACTCACAAAACTGCATTCATTATGTGTCATTACAGTGTGCCACTCATTTGCAGCCATACATTTTCCTACTCAAACACCCCACGACATGACACAAAGTATTTTATGAGCTGTTCAAAAGTACCCTAAATGCACCGTGATGCTTGTGCAGAAAGTGTGTGATGTGTTTGTGATTCTGCCTTCCCTGAAGAGGTTTAATGACACCCAATTTGAAGTTTAATGTAAAACTAAACTAAACCAAAACAAATGCACACATTTCATGTTTAAATGCTCTGTTTTAAAAGCATTCTTTCAGCGGTTCTAATGCTGAAGTCAATGTAAAATAACACTGTTATGCTAATGGAAAATTAGCATTGCCTTCCGGGAGTGATATTCCTTTAAAAATTAATATTCACGCACAAAATCTGGATATAATTGATAGCCATTGAAATTGACTTATGGTGGATGGGTGGGGGGGAGGGGGGGGGGTCCACTGTCATCACCTACATTTTTTTTTTCCAGTAAATTCTTGCTGTCTTTTTCACCTAGCACCCACCTATGCTAGAGCAGTAGTACAAGACACAATTAAAGTAAATATTTCCTACGCCACTTTTTTTCTCACCAGTGTTCACCTAATATAGGTGAGTCTGGAACAAATCCCCCGCGATAAATGCGGGTTCACCGCCGACTGATTTGAAATGTTCTCCAATCCAGGGGTCTCCGTCATGGGGAGCTTCAAGGGCCATGCCCTTCCCGGGAGCTTCTTCCTACTGGGCGGCCTCTGGTGGACGGCCAAGTACTCGCTGTGGCACGCCGCCCGTCGAAACAAGAACATCGGTTCTACCCGGCTGAGCAGCAGAGCGGCGCAACGCCGCCTGGAGATCGTCGAAAGCTCGCTCGTCCTTTTCTTCTCCTTCGTGGGTGAGCGCAAGCTGGTTACATTCCGCCGCATCCATTCTGTGATTGAGCATTGTTTTATTATTATTATTATTATTATTATTATTTTTTGTCTTCCAGGGATGCTAGCAGAGCAGTTCTTAGCTGACGGGCCAAAACTCAGGCTGTATGACTCTGCAGAGAACCAATGGAAAGACCTGATGAACTGGCAACACGCCACCATGTATCTCTTCTTCGGCCTGGCAGGATGCGTCTCCTTGATAGTGCACACGACCGAGGCCGCGCCCCTCGCCCTCGACAGGATGATGATGGCTATCGCCTTCTTTAACGAAGGTTAGACATTTAAGATTCGAGAGGTTCATTCGTCACATGCGCAATAAAAACACAGCAAAGAGCACTGAGCAATGGCATTCTTCCAGCACGGAAATTAGCTGCAACTCAAGGAAAACGGCTCCACAGAGCACGTCGGGGCACACCGAAAAATGAGCTGTTGTTCTTATAGGGTTCCTCTTTCTCTACCACCTCCACGGCCGGACCATGCTGGACGTGCACTTGCACATGCTGCTGCTCTACGCTGTCTTCGGCGGGGCCGTGGTGGCCTTCCTGGAGCTTTTCTACAGAGGCAACATCCTACTGGAGCTGTTACGCTGCACTCTGACGCTGCTGCAGGGTAGCTGGTTCTGGCAGGTGAGGATTTGCATACCTTGTCATTTTGACACAACACAAATGAAGAGTATTCTTAACAAGCCTGGCAAATTTAAATCGACTTTTCCTTCCTTAAGTGTTATTTTACGGAGCAACGCCTGGACAACCCCGCCGCGGGCCAGGGAGCTCGCTAGCGTGTTAGCTTGCGAGCTCGCCAACATAAAATCAGTGAACTTTCCCTTAGGTGTCACAATTGTGTGGATCTACACGTGGGACATAAATCGTATTGGACGGACGTAACACCTGTCCGCCGGTCCACGAGCCCGATAGCAGCTAATAGCTACTAGCTGCTAGTAGCATGCCAATTTGTAGTGGAGGCGTCTTTTTTTTTTTCAGAGCTTGTAGGCGTAGCAGAGTTGCATGTGTACCGCGTCACTAAGCAACCACCCGACTTTTCTCTCTCGTGCTTGCATCTCAGATCGGCTACGTGCTGTACCCTCCCAGTGGTGCCCAGTGGGACCCCAAGGACCACAACAACATGATGTTCATCACCATGTGCTACTCGTGGCACCTTGCCTTCGCCATGCTCGGCGTAGGCGTGCTCTACTGCTTGGTCAGCTGGTGAGGATAACGCCTGGCACCGCTGTTTGTAACGAGGTCAATGAACAAACCAGTGTTCGAAAGACAGCCCGATTTTATTTGGCCGAGCCCGATAATTGTCCAAATAAAATTCTGATGACTGATTTATTGGCCGGTTCATTATAAAAATATAGAACGAATAAAATTACTTATTGTGTGGACTCTTAATAAATGACAACAATAAGGATATGAATTACAGGACAGCTGACATGCTTTTGTTTTGTTTTTTGTAATCTATTCCTAGCGCCGTTCGCACCCGACTAAAGAAGACCCCCCCGGTGGAAATGGGCCTTCTGAAGCGGAGTGACAAAGACCCCGAGTCTGAGGATGAGGTGGTGTGACCCCGACCCCCCCGCCACTGTGGTGCTACTCATTTAAAATCAGGGAAAGGACGTTTGAGATGCCGACTAGAATAATGACTGCTTTTGTGTACCACCTGCTCTCACTGCCTTTCGTAGCTTGTACTCTCAGGGCCCATTACTACAGTAGCTAGTTTTATATTTATATAATATTGCTCTTGCTATACGAAAGTATTAGGAGGGTGGTGCCCTCCGTTGCCAAACTGTTTGTATTTTATACTTTTAGTTCGTGTCGTGACACTTGAGCATTTCCATGTCATATTTGGTCATGAGCAAGCAACACGCTTCTATTTATGTTCCTGACAAAAGTGTTTAAAAAAAAAATGACAGTATGTACTGTATTTAACGGTGACATGCACTTTAACCGCAGTCTCTCGATGTTTGTTGCTTATTGTAGAAAACTAATAAAAATACATTATGTATAAATGTGCCCGTGGACTAAATGTAGTCTTTGTTTCATTAGTTGAGGCTTTTTAAAAGTCTATATATTATTTTAAAAGCTCTTTACATATATTTTTAAAACTATATGAAGAAATACAGAAATACTTGAGCACCTGCTCCCAACTATGCCTTACGCACGTGCCCGCTCAGTCATTTCAATTGAAAATGCTGAGTCAGGCTTCTGGTTCCCATGGCAACGTCAACGGCACGCTTCCTCGTCAAGAGTGAGGCGACTTCTCTGACTGTCTCAGGTGAGCGGGTGGTGACGTCATCCAGCCGCTCAGGTAGGTCACGTCTGGCTGCACGGTGGGGGGAAAGAAATACTCCCAACCTTTTTTTTCCTCCGCATTTTCAAAAAGCAACTCCAACGAAATCTCGGTTATGGATAAACTCAAGTCGGTTTTAAGCGGCGAGGAGTCGCGCAGAGAAGATCGGACGATTTTGGAGGTAAAACCAAAGCGGCTTCGTTTGTGGTCGCCATTGATTTGATGGTGAATGGACTCGATTGTGTGTTGCAGAGTGTGAACGAGGCATCCACGCTGGGCTGGGGGACGCGCGTGAAAGGGTTCATCGCGTGTTTTGTGATCGGAGGAGTGTGCGCCATTCTCGTAAGACCTCACACGGAAACTGGGGACATTTTGCTGGCTTGGGGAAAAAGCGGGCGTCTGCCTCTTGTCGTTCGACTCGTTCGACTCGCTCTCAGGAATGTTTGTTGATGTTCTGAACTTCAACGCAGCGTTGCCGCCTTGGTCATTTGGTCATCGTTGTCCTATTCGGTATCAGAAAACTTTATTGATACCCCCAGGGCGCAGGGCAATGACTATAGTACAGATTTGATATATTATTAGGTATTTATTTATAAGTATACATGTATGGATTATTGTTATTCATTTCCAGTTTAAATGAATTGACAATGATTGTCAAATGCAAAATTCTACATTTGTTTAAGTCAAAAGTGTATTATGTCGAACATTTTGAATCTAAAATGATTTTGTCATTTTGAATATTAAATTATATTTAATACTTGTATCATGTATTGACTAGATGTTGTATTAATTGTACATTTTATGCATGGTTATTCTTCATTTTAAAACAGTTACAACAAAGGAAACAAAGCATTGCAGCAGGAGGAAATTTAAATATGAAATCGTGAATGATTATAAAAATGTAAATGTTGCATGCGGTGTGGTATCTATTTTACTTGTTTTGTTAAATCTGTTCAATTGTTTTGTCTTCATTCAAAAATCTTACATAAAGTTACATTTAACTTGATGGTTTAATTCTGAAAATGTTCTCGACCACAGTGAAACTATGTTAGAAATCTACGAGAAATCTTAAA
>NW_017806175.1:7328964-7332209 GCF_001891065.2 Hippocampus comes | reverse complement strand
TATATATATATAGATGGATGGATTGGTATAATTTTCATTAATTCACAAAATGTCATCACATTTATTAATATTTCTGCTCTTTTCAAAAGAAAGTATGCATTATGTGTGTTTGCAGGGGGTATGTTTACTTTTCCTCCCCAGGATCGGCCTCATCCTCTTCATCGTCTTTTATACTTTTGGCAACATTTGTGCCCTGGGCAGGTTCGTGCGTGTGCCAGTGTGTGATCGTTTGTCATCTCCATTGATGTACAATATTTATACGTTGGATAGAAAATGTCTACACACCCCCGTTCAAAAGCCAGGTCTAATTTTTTTTGTGTGTTGTACGGGTCACATTAATGGTGGAAGATTTCTGAAATTAACAAAAACCTGGCACTTAAAGAGGGGTATGTAAACTTATTTTCATTTCCACTGAATGCTGTATCGCCATGATTGTTTGCGCCACATAGCACCATGTTCCTGATGGGCCCCGTGAAGCAGCTGAAGAGGATGTGTGACAAGACCAGAGCGCTGGCCACCACCATCATGATTGTGAGCACATGCACACACAAAAAAAAAACGACACAAGTACAGTGAAGTCCACTTCAATGCATTCTGAAAATGACTGTTATTTAGAGTTTGATACACTTGTGAAAGCTAAACAATGGCATGTTTTAGGAGCAAAGTGAGCCTCCTTCATAAAAAATCCTAGGCCAGTGGGCCACCTTGTGAACATTTCTGTACATTGACAATGGTTTTTAGATCATAAGTTATTTTGTAAAAGGTACGTGCAGTGTATATATAGATCTGGTGTTCGAGTTGCATGTGTAATTAAAACATTGACTCATAATACTGTTGAAATTGCACTCATTTTTTAAAAATATGAGATTTCAGAGTGCTCAAACGATTTGCAACAAGCTAAGAAATGATTGTGGTAAAAATGAGAACTATATAATTCTCATTATTTATAGCTTGCCAGGCTGCAAATATACTAAAACTGGGATAAATGTGACTCCTGAACTAAAATAAGTTTGACACTTCTGGTGCAATGCTTATGCAAATGTGATTTTCATACTATTCTTCCAGACTTGCCTAGTGTTGACGCTGTGCGCCGCTTTCTGGGTGAGTGACTTCCTGAGTCATGATGTCACTTTGACAAAGCTTTTGTTAAAGTCCACTTGCCAGTAACTGCATCTTTTTTTTTGTTGTTGTTGTTCCAGTGGAAAAACTTTGGTCTGGCGTTGTTTTTTGTCATCCTGCAAGTGTTGTCATTCAGCTGGTGAGTTTATTATCATTCTTTTTCAAATACCACCTCCCATTTGCAGACGGTGTTGAACTCAAAATGCTGTTTTGTTTCCAGGTACAGCCTTTCTTACATCCCGTTTGTCAGGTTTGTCATTTTAACATTGCCACTTAGTTACAGTATCTTCTAAAAAGGAATACGCAGTATCATGTAAAACGTTCGGTTGATCATGTTATCACGTGATACTGTATTGAACTTTGTTTTTTTTCTAACCTGTCAAAAATGACTTTGCAGGGACGCCATCTTGAGGTTGGTGGCCATGTGCATGAAATGAGGCCTGTTTCATCAGTGTTTTTTTTTTTTTTTTTTTTGAAAGGGGCAGGTTTCCCCAACCTCCCGTGTTTTATTTTAAAAAAAAAACGACACAAGTACAGTGAAGTCCACTTCAATGCATTCTGAAAATGACTGTTATTTAGAGTTTGATACACTTGTGAAAGCTAAACAATGGCATGTTTTAGGAGCAAAGTGAGCCTCCTTCATAAAAAATCCTAGGCCAGTGGGCCACCTTGTGAACATTTCTGTACATTGACAATGGTTTTTAGATCATAAGTTATTTTGTAAAAGGTACGTGCAGTGTATATATAGATCTGGTGTTCGAGTTGCATGTGTAATTAAAACATTGACTCATAATACTGTTGAAATTGCACTCATTTTTTAAAAATATGAGATTTCAGAGTGCTCAAACGATTTGCAACAAGCTAAGAAATGATTGTGGTAAAAATGAGAACTATATAATTCTCATTATTTATAGCTTGCCAGGCTGCAAATATACTAAAACTGGGATAAATGTGACTCCTGAACTAAAATAAGTTTGACACTTCTGGTGCAATGCTTATGCAAATGTGATTTTCATACTATTCTTCCAGACTTGCCTAGTGTTGACGCTGTGCGCCGCTTTCTGGGTGAGTGACTTCCTGAGTCATGATGTCACTTTGACAAAGCTTTTGTTAAAGTCCACTTGCCAGTAACTGCATCTTTTTTTTTGTTGTTGTTGTTCCAGTGGAAAAACTTTGGTCTGGCGTTGTTTTTTGTCATCCTGCAAGTGTTGTCATTCAGCTGGTGAGTTTATTATCATTCTTTTTCAAATACCACCTCCCATTTGCAGACGGTGTTGAACTCAAAATGCTGTTTTGTTTCCAGGTACAGCCTTTCTTACATCCCGTTTGTCAGGTTTGTCATTTTAACATTGCCACTTAGTTACAGTATCTTCTAAAAAGGAATACGCAGTATCATGTAAAACGTTCGGTTGATCATGTTATCACGTGATACTGTATTGAACTTTGTTTTTTTTCTAACCTGTCAAAAATGACTTTGCAGGGACGCCATCTTGAGGTTGGTGGCCATGTGCATGAAATGAGGCCTGTTTCATCAGTGTTTTTTTTTTTTTTTTTTTTGAAAGGGGCAGGTTTCCCCAACCTCCCGTGTTTTATTTTTAACAAGTTAGTGGGGTGCATGTCCTTGATGTATATTTTGTTATTCCTGATTTTGTCATATGTTCACACAAAACTATGCTTTAGCGCTACAAAACCTGTTGTATTTTGATGTATGAATAGTCCATTTTAAATTAAAATGTTTGTTACATATTACTGCTACTGCAAAGTGTCACAACTTGTTTCCAAAAATAAAAATTAAGAAAATGAAAATTACGTGACTTTCATTTCACAAATAAATTCAAAATTTTCATTTTATTTTAATATACATGTTAAAATTATTGTGTTGTTTATTCAGTTAGTTTTGTATATTTATTTTCTGTGGATTGAACGATATGGTACCATTTGATTGTAACAAATTGAAAAAAAAAATCCCAGGTGTAAAGACCCAGTCAGCAAAGGCATCTGGCCCGGCTTCGGCATGAAGCCGGCACAGCTGGCCTGGTGTCGGCAATGGCATAACGCATGTGGGCCGAACACGGCCCAGGCGTGGCAAAGGAGGCACTGGCTTGACTCTGGCAAACCAGATGAGG
>NW_017806175.1:7328409-7328561 GCF_001891065.2 Hippocampus comes | reverse complement strand
TTCGTTTTCAACAAAGAGAGTGTCGCTAAAATGATTAGAAGTCGTCTCCAGTTCAATTTAGAACATAATGAGAAATTCTCATTGAGAATTGAAAGTGCTCCCACGGATGCCGACACTAAAAGATCGGTGATTGGCTTATTTCGATGTCAATC
>NW_017806175.1:7297708-7326700 GCF_001891065.2 Hippocampus comes | reverse complement strand
GGACCCGGGCCACTGCAGGACCGTCATTCATTGCGGTATGTGGGCCGAGTGTCGTGCCGTGTCCGCGCCAGAGCTGGGCCAGACCAATTTTGCTGACTGGGGAGATTTTCCTCTCGTTATAAACACACTTGCTAAACCCCAAGCGTCTATATTTCTTTTTTTCCCCAGCTCTTTTTTATTGAAACATGACGGAATTGTTCAACGTAAAAAAAAAAAAAACAACGAAAAAACACGGCCACCAAAAACAAAACTCAGTTTTGCAGTTTGTGACTTTTCGTATGGAGCAAGCCAGTTCAGACTTTCCGAGTCACGTGACAAAGGCGGAAGTGTTTGGCAGTCTCGTCTGTGTTTTTCATTTTTGTATATCACACCTGATTTGGGAACATGACCTAATTGTTTGTCAGCTCGGATGTCAAAATAACAAAATAGGGGGGCTTTGGCTCGCTGAAAAATGCATCGTTGTGGTTTAAACCTAAACTTTTCAATTGTCGCGGGAAGTTTTGAATAACTTCCTGCACCACGTGATGAAGGCGGAAGTGTTTGACCGACTAGTCGGGACATGGTACTGAGAACGCACTTCTGTACACTACAGTAGTTTTTGTTTTGTTTTGGTCCCTCCGGTGTGGAAACATGAAAGAATTACTGCTTACGATTAAAAACAGCGTGCCCGTCAAAAAGAAGACGACTTTGACTCAGAGTGACTTGCAGCGTTGGGGTCTGAAGGGTAACTTTTAGAACGCAACACTCAACGTGAAGTTTCAATGAGTTTATCCATTCGTCGGGAAGCTAACATGGACTTTGTGTCATTGAGTCTTTTGGCCTTCAAACAGGGATCCAGCTGAGGCCTTACCAGTTACATGGCGTCCAGTGGCTGACTCAGTGCCTGAAAAATCAGCAGGGATGCATCCTGGGAGATGAGATGGGCTTGGGCAAAACTTGTCAGGTTTGAGACAATGAACATGTTCATCCATATTGGGTTTAATCTATTTTTTAATCGTATTCTGAGATGTGGTCCACACATTGTGTGATCCACAATACTGTATTGTGGGTGTGTCCATGTTATGTTTTTGTCCCTTCAGACCATCAGCCTGTTGGTGTACATGGCGGGCGCTCTTGATGTCAAAGGTCCGTTTTTGGTTCTTAGCCCGCTATCCGTCATGGAGAATTGGAGGAGTGAGTTGGAACGGTACACATGTTCAAGTCCCGTAACATAAAATAATCATGTTCGCTTGTAAAAGTCTCAGCATCTGTTTTTTTTTTTCCCGCAGTTTCTCGCCATCTTTGACTGTGCTGTGCTACAAGGGAGATAAAGACAGACGGGTTGAGATCCAAGGGGACACGCAGGACTTCCTTGTCCTGCTCACCACATACGAGGTGTGTGAGCATGGACGAGCATGTGTGTTTATTTTTCTATTTTTAAAAATCATCTGCTTTTCAGCTCTGCCTCAAAGATGCTTCCTTCCTGAGACGGTGAGTGTCTTCTCAAAAATTAAATTGTCGTATTTAAAATAGTCATTAAATTGCTTCCATAGTCATCCCATAGCTAAGCTGTCAAGTTCATGAAAACTGTAATTCACCAACTTCTCCGCTAGATAGCGCCCGTGCTCGCTGACATGTTTATAAACACTGTAATTCACCAACCTCCCACTAGAGGGAGACCGTGCTCTGTTGTTATTTCATCTGCTTGGAACAGTAATTATTCATTCCCTCGCGGCCAATGAGCTTCGGAATCATGGAATTGGAATTGCTTTTCATAACGTTTCGCTGTTGGCGCCCTCCCTGCAGGTTTAAGTGGAAGGTTCTGGTCGTAGACGAGGCTCACCGGCTCAAGAACCAGAACTCTTTGCTGCGCAAGACCCTGATGGAGGTACTGGCTGGCACCACCATCGTCTTCATTATTGCTCCCGCTAATGACTTCCTGTCTAGTTCTCAGTGGACTTCCGGGTTCTGCTGACTGGCACGCCCATCCAGAACAATCTACAGGAGCTTTACTCCTTGCTAAGTTTCATCCAGCCCGCCATCTTCTCGGAGGACGACGCCGACGGCTTCGCCCAGTCTTACATCGATGTGCGCAGTCGACCCGCACTTGGTATGATGTCATCGTCAATTAAATTATGATTCCTTATTACTCCTTGATATCAGGTTTTTAAACTTGGTTGAAGCATGTTCATTGGTTTCAACTTCACGTCAGTGTTAAAGTACGCATTGTTACATTGCCACTCTTGTTATGAAATAATGAGGGGAAAAAAAAACGTTTTACATACAAGCGTGAATGTCAGATGTTGTGTGTCGCCCCACCCAGCTGCCGAACTCCAGAGCATTCTGGAGCCCTTCTTGCTCCGCCGGGTCAAGTCGGAGGTGGCGGTGGACCTGCCCAAAAAGACGGAACTGGTGGTGTACCACGGCATGTCGGCGCTGCAGAAGAAATACTACAAAGCCCTCCTGATGAAGGATGTCGGTGAGAGTCCTTTCCAGTCCATTTCACACAGAGAATCCCGCACAAGAGCAGCGAACGGAACAATTTGTCTGAGGTGATGTGCCTGTCACATCTGCATGCTTCTCACTCCTTTGTTAACGATGTGCTCTCAGAGGCTTTTGGCAGCGAGCAAAACAAGACCCGTCTGCTGAACATCTTGATTCAGCTGAGGAAGTGCGTGGACCACCCGTATCTGTTTGATGGTAAGGAACTTCAGCCTCGATTCAGGTGCCACATCCAAGGTTCTGGTTGGGGGATTCAATGTTTATTTTTTATTTTTTTTTTTAATTTCATCTTTGCCCAGGAGTTGAGCCCGAGCCGTTTGAAATGGGGGAACATCTGATCGAAGCCAGCGGCAAACTCTGCCTCCTTGACAGCATTCTGGCCTACCTACAGCAAGAGTATGTGACTTTGTTGCCACCGCCGAGTGGACCGCAGTGGAACGCTCGACTTTTGATAGAAATTTAAATCCAGGAAAATGTCTTGAAATACGTAACAAAAGCCGATGCGCACTCAGTGAAACGAATGGAAAATTCCATTCACTCAATATAAATGTTATGATATGAATGTCATGAGATAAATATAATCAATTAAATAATTTGACCATTAATTAAATCAGCATTAAAAAAGTAATTAAAATCAATTAAAAATAAAAAGTGATAAGTGAAGTTTATTTTTTTAATGCAATTACATAAAATGACAGTAAATAAAGGAAAATGTACTGTATTTAAAGACCCTATAACGTGATTTCTATGATGTTTCTAAATGCATTAAATTAAAAAAAAAAGAAAAATGTTAATATATGACAAATCCATTAAATGATTAAACATTAATTTAGGGACTAATGAACTGGTGGACGATTTTATTCCTGTACATTTTCACAAACTTCTATTTTAGAAGCATTTTAATCGGCTTCCTATTTCAATTGGATCCCTTCAAACATTAATTTATTTTTTAAAAATTCTTCTCTCTTCTAGCGGCCATCGTGTTCTGCTCTTCTCTCAGATGACCAGGATGCTGGACATTCTTCAGGACTACATGGAGTACAGAGGTCAGCGCTCTTAACCAGCAGGTGTGTCTCACATTGTGACCGCACAAAAACCGAACTACTCCCCCCGCCCCGCAGGGTTCAGCTACGAGCGCCTGGACGGCTCGGTCCGCGGCGAAGAACGCAACCTGGCAGTGAAGAACTTCAGCAGCACGGACATTTTTGTCTTCCTGCTAAGCACCAAAGCAGGTGAGGTGAACTCGCGCGCTCTTCGCATCTCGCATCATCAGCTAAAACGTGTGCTTGTCAGCGCCGCGTGCGAGAGAACGACAGAGAGAGGAAAGCGAAGGCCTGATGACAGCAGATAAGAGCTGCGGCAGGATGATGCTCACCGATGAAAACAAGGCCATCGCGCCGTGTGAAGCGCAGCCACTTCCTGTCACTTGCCCAATAGTCAATAGGGAGGCTGACTTTGTTTCGTGTATATATTTTTTTTATGCTAGCATTAGCCTCGCACCACCGCTATCCCATCGCAATTATACAAACTATATCAAAATGCAATCTAAAGAGCATGCTAGGGTACCACGTAAACGTTCCGCAGCAAATGAAAAATAAAATACGTCGTACTGTATACTCACCAGGGATGCTGTCTATAAAATATAGATGGACTGTTTTCTTCAGGGCTAATACGAACACAGACTAGTCGTCAAGGATGCCAATAGTTGATATTTGGTGCTGATATTAACTTGCACTAAAAGTGAAAATATTGGTGTGACTGTCCAAATAACTTTAAACATGTTTTTTTTAATCGCTTGTCTGATTTGCCGAAATTTATTTATTTATTTTTAAAATCTTAAGACAGTCAAAAATGAAAACAAATTGTGACGGGAAAATACTGATATCATCGAATGTGATTGGCTAGTGAAACGGTCCCATTGCTAACACAGTTGACATGACACGGATTGTCAAGGCGCTGGGGAGAGTCGATTCGTGTGGCAACACAGATCTCGACATCTTATTGGATGAAAGAGCCAATATCCACATCCCCGTCTTGGAAGCGGTACAGACAAGAGAAATGAAGAGAATAGACAGTTGGCAATCTGTAAACACAGTTTCATGGAACCAGTAATTGAATTGCGTTTATAAATGTAGATCAATGCGTCTGATAGTGAGGTAAGTTCTGCTGCTAAATCTTAGTCGTGTGATGTAGACAGCTCTGGAAAAAAAAAATGGAGACCTCTGCGAAGTGATCGGTTTCTCCGATTTTTCTGTTTATGAGATTATGTTCAAGTAAAAGGAACTTTTCTATTTCATCTGATAAACGACTCCCAATCTCTCCATATTTTTCCTAAATTTAAATGTAAGGGTGCAGTATTGTTCTTTCATATTTTTATAAAACCACATTTATTTTTTTTGTTTAAAATATATATACATTTTTTTTGTACACGACACTTGTATTTCATTTATCAATTATTTGTGTGTGTGTGTGTGTGTGTGTGTGTGTGTGTGTGTGTGTGTGTGTGTGTGTACAGGAGGCGTCGGCATGAACCTCACAGCCGCCGACACCGTCATTTTCATGGACAGCGACTTCAACCCTCAAAATGACTTGCAGGCAGCCGCACGCTGCCACCGGATTGGCCAGCACAGGTGCCCATCAATGACATCATTTAGGATTATTTATTATTATATTTTTGCGTGGGGGAGGGGGGCGGTCATTCTCCATCTTTGCACGTATTTCGCTATTAGCTTCTAACATGTAAGCAAAATGTATTTACAAACAAATCTGAATCGAGTCTACGGGCTCTTTAACCCTTTCGTGCACCAATAATGATTAAGCTGCAACAGATCAATCAGTACCTGAATTTTTTTTTTTTTTTTTTTTAATCTTTGTTGCGTATCTTGTTTTTAATTTTCGAAATCCCGATTGCAGGCCGGTGAAGGTCATCCGCCTGCTGGCCAGAGACACGGTGGAGGAGATCATGTACTCGCGTGCCGTCTCCAAGCTGGAGCTCACCAACGCGGTGATCGAAGAGGGCCGCTTCTCTCTGCTGGAGCGAGCGCAGTCTGCGGCGGCGGGACTGCATGTGAGCAACCCCCGCCCCCAACCCCATCTCTTTTCCTTGTATTTCAATGACAGGCACCTCACATCCTGTTTGTGCTGAGACGCGATGAAAAACCTTTTTGCATTGACTCTTTATGTCGTGAGTCAAAAGTTCGTAGGGCTGAATCATGATCACCCAAAAGACAAATGAGGAAAATTGTCATTTGCGCTATTCGCAGTGATGATCAGGTTTTAGGAAAAAAAAAAGTTTTTAAGTTGCGTAGTCTTAAAATGTCCAATTTGGCATTAAGAATGAAAATAGGGCAAAATATTGTGATATTCTCTCATAAATGTGGTTTCCGGAAGCAAAATGTTTTAAAATTTACATCAAATATTCCAAAATCTCTTTGAATGCTGTTACACAATATTGAGTTTATATTGCACCTTTCTGGTGGGCAGATTTAGAGAAGGAAGGTGAAATTTCTTCTTTTATCTCTGTCTTAAATTTGCCTTCCCTTTAGCTCGGTGAGATCTTGAAGTTTGGTGTGGACAAGCTGCTCTCCTCCGGCGAGAGCTCCATCCAGGACGTGAAAGTGGAAAAAATTCTCGGCGCCTCCCGCGACGGTTGTTGGACGGACGACCAAGACGAGGCCGGCGAAGAACCTTCTTCCTTGCGAGAGGACGACGACGACGGCGACTTGGAATCTGACAGGCAGAGTATGTTTCCACTGTGGAACTTTCTCAACGTTGCGATTTGCGCCTCTTGTCATATCACCGATTTTTAAGCTCCATAAACTCACGAATGCCTGACCTCGGTTTGGCGTGTAAAGTATCTCCTGCCGTATATTATTGTCCTCGCAGACCACATGTACTGCTTCGAGGGCAAAGACTACAGCAAGGACCCCAGCTCGGAGGACCGGACGACCTTCCAGCGCCTGCTGGATGAACAGCCGGCCGAGCAGCAGAACGCCGGCGCCGAAGGTCGAAGTCTGCGGAACAAAACCGACGTATGACTTCCTTTCTCGTTCGAATAGACCACTCGGTACCACTCCGAATCCCTAACTTTGATTTAGGGCGTGAACATACGTGATACTTCAAGTACCGGGAATGCAACGTGTCTGGAAATTCCGTTTTTTTCGACAGCACCTGTCGAACCACTGCCGTACGTTCTTGCAGGTGTCGCCGGCAGCGGGGCTCATCTTCCCAACGAGGAAGCGGCGCCCTCTCACCCAGGGGGAGCTGGAGATGCGGCAACGGAAGCGTCAGGAGGCGGCGGCCAAGCGGGCCAAATACCAGGCGGAGGCCAAGAAGAAGCAGGAGGAACACAAGTACAAGAAAAAGTAAAAGACCGCACAGTGTTTCCCAACCTTTTTTTGAGCCGACGCGCATTTTTCCATGTCCCCCGCAAAAATCTTATGACACACCACCGAACAGATGTCATGAAAAGCGAGTGCACAAACTAAATGTAGCTTCTGTTACTTGGAGTGTTGACAGCACAAAATATTTCAACACAAAATCTTACATTTTCGCAGAGCACGTTTGCTCGGTCAACGCTAAGGTACACTGAAAAATGCCATAGACAGGCTAACGGAAATGAGCTTAGCTAGACGATACAATAATTATTAACCTTCAAACATTTCCTACTTTTCCACGGTGTAGCAGCACATACCAAAAAAATACTCACAGGCATATATTCTCTCTGCCCTGTGAGAGCAGAGACTATTAACCGGAGGTTACAATAGTTGGGGACCTTCTCCGCCTCTCCTTGTTGTTCTCAATGGTGGTCCTCTGCTGAAGATTTGTTGACTGTAAAAACTATGGGCCAAGCGATAAATTCCGACGACCGATAAACAAATTGGAAAATATATCGCTGGTTTTTGCAGATTTAAAAACAGATAAAATCGGCTGACAGATCAATCCTAGTAAACCCCAATGAAAAACAATCCTTCAGACTTGATTTTTTATTTTTTTTTTTAGTTTTACTGTTTTTGTGCTTTCTACTGGCTTTGTTATTAATTTATTGTTTTATTATTTATTGTTGTATAATTGAAGCATTTTCTCGTTCCCAACCCCTTTATTACATTTAGGTAAAAAATGTTTAAACAAGTAATTATTCTTGACTTCTGATTTCAAAATTAGGTTTCCATCAAATTTGTTGTATGCTGTGTATGTAATATGTGGTGATTAAACATTTATTTGGTTTCACAAAATTCAGTTATAACGGCCCGTTAACTACACTGTGGCCGGTGACAAAAATTAAGTTTGACACACGTTTTAAAGTGCTCTATAAATACAGTTGAGAAATCCACAATACAGTGGGTACCCTCTACTTACGAACGTCTCTTCATACGAAATTTCCAAGCTACGAAACGCCTCAACAGAAAAATATTGCCTGTTACAAAAGATATTTTGAAAGATACGAAAGGTAAAAATACAGCATGGGCTGCTACTCGCAGCTCCGAGTTTCCTGAACGCAACATACTCATAGCTGCTCTGCCATTGGCTATTAGCGAACACCATCCTGGCATCCTATTGGCTAAGACGGACCGCTACCGTATGTGTCTATGCAGCGTCCTCGTCATTCACCCCTCGGGCCATGAGGCGTTCTGATCGTTTTACGTAAATGTGAATCACCCAGAAAAAGTGTTCACCAGTCGGGCGATCGCTCACTATGCTAATGTTTGCCTTGGACATTTTCAAAGGATTGTTAAAAGCCGAAAAAAGCAAACATGATGCACAACTCTCATTTATTGTGCAATAATCTAGTTATTTGTTATATATTTTGATGCATTTTTATGCTTTAGAAAACCTTTATGTCAGAATTTTTGGGGGGCTTGGAATGGATTAGGACATTTACATGGAAAACGCGTCTCTACTTACATTTTCTAGTTAAGAAATTTTTTCCAGAACCAATTAATTTCGTAAGTAGAGGTACCACTGTATAGCAGAGGCGTGAACGATGAACGGTTCTGAAGTGAACAGTTCAACGTAATGAACCAGTTCTCAAAGGTTGGACTCAACCACTTCCACTGAATCTTAATTTTGGACGATTGCTTCCAACTTTTTGGGAAGCTTCTCATCTGTTCTGAATGGCTAAAGCAAGGGCCATCAAAATCCATGATGCAGAGGCTTTCGCCGCAAGTAAATACTGTAATTTTGTACCGATGAAGCAAAACGGGCTCTTTCCCCTCAGCAAACGCTACCTGGGAAAGCACCAATTTAGTGGACTGTTGCGCTTCTTCTGTCTTGTAATCAACGCCGTCTTTGCACGCAGGATGGCCTGGTGGGCGTCGTGCGGTTACCGATCTCGCTGCCTGAAGTCTGCGGACAGCGAGGAAGATGAAGAAGATGAGGAGGACGACGACGGCAGCAGCGTGACCTCGGCCGACTCGGAGAGCGGAGCCATCCACTACGTCCTGGGAGACGTGACGCATCCTCATGCCGCGCGTGGGGACGCCATCATTGTCCACTGCGTCGGTATGTACCAACCACCCTTTGCGTTCCCCCGACCCCACCCCAAACATGACGTGAGCGCGTTCGCTCCCTCTCCGCTACATTGCGGTTGCGCCCGTCGAGGTGAGATTAGCTTTTGCATTGCTTTTCAAAAGTCGATTATCAGCGGGGTGTCCATCTCAGTTTCATTCCAAGTTGCATTGATGTTGAACGGGGGGGCGTCGTCGTCACTGCATTATCACCTCATCGTCTTTTTTTTCTCCCTCCCTCAAATGAAACCTTAAAAAAAAAAAAAAAACATGGTGCCTTGAAAATAAATGCGTAAGATAAACTGACTGACTTACTCCGCTTTGTGTTGCTATCAGATGACTCGGGCTGGTGGGGTAAGGGAGGCTTGTTCACCGCGCTGGAGGTGCGCTCGGATGAACCTCGGCGGCAGTACGAGCTGGCGGGAGAGATGAAAGGTAAGAGAGAAATAAAAGATTTTCTTTGGGATAACGGCGGAGGTCGAACCAGAATTGTAACAAAACTGGAAGCTGCCAAAATTCTTCAACGTGCATCCTTCAACCTCCCTCTATAGACGACCTGTAAAAGCTATTGATTTATTATTTTTTTTCCCCATTCCCCATAGACTTGGATCTCGGTAGCGTGCTGTTTTTTCCCATCGATGACAAACAGTCCCGACTGGACGGGAATGATCACGTAGGTTTCGAGCATCTGCTCGCTGCGCGTGCGAGGGCGTGCGAGGGCGTGCGCGACTTCCTCCCCTGATTTCCATTGTGATACAGCCAGCGGCGTCTGTCACATATTTGCATTGAGTTGGCTTTTGAACATCCTCCTCAGCTGGCCCTCGTTGTCGCGCAGCAGCGAGACCGAGACAACAAGTTGTCGGGCATCTTCCTCACGGCGCTCGACCAAGGCCTGAGGAAGATTCATGCCGCCGCCAAACGGAATAAAGGTGGAAATGCATCCTCGGAAATACAAACGCACTCAGTCAGACACTTCATTAGGTACCCAGATCATACAAAAAAAAAATCTCTATATTTATGCAGCAGTTCCAAAACAGCCGCACCTGTCAGATACGGCACATTCTTTTCAAGTTGGTCTTCCTTTCTCCAAGAAAGAGAATTGTATTATTTTTTACAAGACAGTGTTTTATTTGTTGAAGAAAAATTTTTTTACGAGCACAGTAGACTTAGTTCTGAAAATAACTTGTTGGCTTGGCACGGCTTATAGTTTCACACAGTGCGTGTTTGAGTAACGTCTTGTTGTCGCCGTCACAGCAGTTTGTTGTATTCACGGTTAGACTCGACTGACGGGATATGCTGGGACATTCTTCCCCCCCCCCCCCCCCCCACGCCCCCACAATTCGCTGGTCTCTATACGAGGATCTGATCTATGAACTCGCTTAAACCCTGAGACGGCTGTCATGGTAGATTGTGGTTTTCTTAACATTTAGTGTTCAGTTCTTTGTAATCTCCTGTTTTATTGTCGTTTGGTATGTTACAGTAGGTGAGTATCACTTTGGTTTAGAATTGGCGGTCTCTTCAGCAATCGTGAATTGTTATCTACTTTGCCGACAAAGGGCCCCCCCCCCACCCCCCACGTCACTGCCGCGGTGCCTTTGTGGCTACAGTGGAATGCGGGCTCCAAGATCACACAGCTGGCTGAGACTTCAATAGGAGCGAGGACTATACAAATGATGGGAACGCTTGTTGAGAATTTCCCTTTTCCGCTTTCTCTGCATCCTCAAGCGAGCGTGCACCTGCCTCGCATCGGCCACGCCACCAAGGGCTTCAACTGGTACGGCACGGAGCGCCTGATCAGGAAACATCTGGCTTCCAGAGGCATCCCCACATTCATGTATCCTTTTTGTCTTTTTTGGGTTGCATGTGGCAACCTTGCAGCGCACGTGAGCACATCTGTAGTTCAGTGTCATATCTTCAGGGAGTGGCCTTACACAATTCTAAAAATAAGATTTTTCTTTTTTTTACTTTTTCCCCTTGCAAATTTGAATTCTTGCTTAATCATTTTTAGTCTGTAGTTTTGCCTAGACTTAATTATTTTTTGTGCTTCATTTTGTTGTTCATTTTAATTTTCTCCAACTACAGTTCCTTATCAAAACAACCTTCACTTGAGTAAATTCCTGTTCATTCCCATGGGAAGTTTCCAACTTTGAAAATTCTCAAAACATTTCCACCCCACCTCAACGGTGTATCATAAACATCATCTACCATTAACGCCCCTTTGGACGTCCTCCTTCCCTGAACCCAGCTGACAGATACTATCACAGTCGCAAAAACACGGCCGACCCCCCCGCCACCTCTTCGGCTTCCTCCACGGAAGCGCAGGCGCACAGCTCGACCGCAAACGCACAGCAGGCAGGCCCGTCCTCCCCCCGGACCTCCTCTGAGCTGCCGAGTTTCATGAGGGGAATCCGTGTGTTTTTCTACAACCTGACGGCAACGGACAGGAAGAGACTGGCCCGCTACCTCATCACATATCCTTGATAATCGCATCTGTGCAGAAAAAAAAAACAACCCACACTGGAAATATTACAGGCTGTCCCAAATGTCACTGTGCACTTTAGTTTTTTCTATTTTGGTTTGTGTCATTTGGGCAGATGTGAGGCAATCAGCATTTGACAACTTAGAAGTGCCAGTTT
The DNA here is from genome assembly GCF_001891065.2 of Hippocampus comes. Taxonomy (NCBI): domain Eukaryota; kingdom Metazoa; phylum Chordata; class Actinopteri; order Syngnathiformes; family Syngnathidae; genus Hippocampus; species Hippocampus comes. Next base: position 7,315,077 of record NW_017806175.1, on the reverse strand, counting down.
TTGTAAAAAAAAAAAAAAAAAAAAAGCTTTACACAATCAGCAGTTAGTGATTAAAAAACGACAACAGATCACCAATCCAATCAGAAGATGGACCAATATATTTAAACAACTTATTCATAATATATTCAACGCTCAGTGTTTGGAGGCCATTGAAATACATTTTGAAAATATTAAACTCTAAAAATTCTCCCCAAAACGTCGCGTAACATTCAATACGTGGAAAATGGTGTTTAAAAACAACGAAATAGTATTAAATATAAAATATTGCATTACTCACACTGCAGCGGCGGCATAACTTAAGCTTGCTTTACAGCGTCCCGCCAAGTAAATTTCTTGTGTGTTTCTTGCACACCTGGCAAATAAATGTTATTCTGATTCTGCTCGTAATAAATAAATAGTGGCTCACTAAACAAAAATCACTACGATAACTTATTAAGCCTACTTACTTACGGAGAGAGTAGTCATAGCGAAGCTAACGTAGCACCAAACTTAGCATAGAATGCTAACTAAGCACATAACTCGTAGTTATGACACGGACTTAACTTCGCCATCTTAACAATTGTACACACAAAATGGCGGCACTGGGCACACACTGGAATAAAATTAATTACTTCGGAAATAACGTGAACTACTGCTCGCATCCTTAGGATCAAAATTGATCGTTCTACATTTGCTCTCTTTTTCCCGCTCGCTCTACTGCGTCGTCTCGACTTTCGGGTACGTTTATATTTACGAATTTGCAGCTCAAGATTTCCTTAGCTGCGGTGCACTTACGACGGCGACGAAGAGGAGGTGATGAGCGGCGAGGTGACGCACATCGTCGCGGAGGTGGAGCACGAAGTCCACTCTCAGGTTACCCCACGGGGAATCTTTAGTATCTCTGACAACGGATTGATGTTAAAGGTGATCATTTAGGGCGTTCTTGGTTTTGCTGTGTGCGAAAGCAGGAGCTGCGTGAGCTGACGCGACGCTACGATCGGGCCGTGCCTGTGCGCAAGGACTGGCTGGAGGCCTGCTTCTCAAAACAGAGACGAGTCCACAGCGCACGCTTCACACACGTGCTTACATAACAACACTTGTGCGTGTTTTACCTAAAGGTGAGCGTAATAAATGAATTAACTCGTCAATGTCTGTCTGGGTATACCTGTAGACCCTTTCATGTTTGTAGACGAACGGCACCAGGTTGCCTCCACCTGTCAAAGTGATTGATTACGCTGGCTTCAAGTGCATAGAATGACAAAAATGTGTTTTGCTTTGGGCTTGCAGTTGCTCCTACAGATATACTTCAAAAACGTTTCTCTGATTTCCATTAAAAAAAGACAGTTGTACTGAGAATATTTCAAGAGTAGCCTTCCACCATAGCAGGATATCAAATTAATGCTTTATGGCTTGCATTTATGTCAATATCATATTGATACCCTGAATTGTCTCATTAGTGATGAAAAAGAGCATTGGCCTGTTAGTGCGTGAAGTTTTTGTTTCTGTACTTGTCCTATTAGATTTGAGTGTGGCTTTTCATGCAACTGGACCACCAGGTCCTTAAATGGGTTTCAAACATATTTATTGCCTCCAGATTGGTAATCAAGAAGCTATGTGTAGAAGTCCCACAGGGATCTGCGCTTGGACCACTCGTGTTCAGTCGTTTCCAAAGCAGGAGCGGCACCTGGAGAGGACTGGAGATCTTTGCGTTGTTCTTTTCTTTATCTTTGTCTCTCTGCATCAACCAGTGTCATTGGGTTTTATCTCACTTCCTTTGTGAATGAAGCCAAAATGGTTCATCTACATTGACTTCAGCTCCTGCAAACACACTTCAAGTACAGTTGGAATGGAATAAGGAATAAAACAAATATGCTTCAAAAGGATTTAAATGTTCAGGTTTCATTCATATTAAAGTCAAATTTTTAGGAATGGCAACAAAATGCTACATATGCAGTGTTTCAAGTAGTTTAATCTGTTTCTTAGGCAAAAAACGCTATTTTTGCAGTGTGTAAACTTAATCCTTTAAATTGTGTATTAAATGTGCAGTCGCTCGTTAATAAATGAAATGACAAAACAAAACCACCAGCCTCATGCGTGTATCCAGCTATTAGGCGCACGTGTTTTGTAAAGTTGAGTAAAATACCTGACACTGCGTGGGAAGTAGGCGGCGGGCGTGACTTGGAGGAAAGCCACAGACAGACAGACACTCGACGAGTGCACCTCACATCAAATCACAAGACAAGACCGAACCGAAGACGGGGGTACCACACGGCGGAAGATTCCCCACCAAGTAGCCGCCCAGCGAGCTCGTTTTCCGGCTAAGGGAGTTGAATTGGACGTCGTCAGTTAGGATTTTCACAAACCACCGCAGGCTGGAGCTAAGGTGAGCCAATTTTTTTTTTGTTTCGCTTGTAGCTTAGTTAAAAGAAGGACACTTGAATAATCTTGTGACAACACAGAGAAAGTTCTGGAACCTTTTTTTTCCGAGTAAGCTCTCGAGCGAAGGAAAAATATAAGTGAGCAAAAAAAAAAAAAAGATTGAGGTCACATACAGAACCGCAAATGTCATTTTAAATGTCACTTTGGCAGTCATATGTCATTGGATGGAACAAATTGGCAACATACTTGATAAGCTCGGTGGGAAAGTGGACAACTCCGGGTAGCAAAAGGAATGAATTGCTATAACTTAATTCGTTTACCGATGTGCGCGATTTTCGAACTACTGGTTTGAGTGGTAGTTACTTTTAGAATCGACGTCATCGCACGTGGGCCAACTCAATTGTCAACTACTTCAAAGCAGGCAGAAAGTCCCCGAGTGTGCGTGTGTTCTTGATTTTTTTTTTTGTGTCACAAATCGTGCATACCAACTGAATTGGTCTAATTACTAGTTAACTGTTGAGCGTTACATAAAACGAAGTAAATACACATTGAGTATACACCCACATAACTGTCTTAAAAAAAAAAACAACTGACGTAGTGTTCACGCATAATGGGAAACTCCATAGATCGGCTAACAACTAGCATCGGTGGTGTTTTTTTTCTCGAGTTTTTCTTCATGCCTCCATGCGACGCACAATAACTAATTATCTTTTTTTTTGCCGCAATTTGAGTCCGGACGTTGTGCTGAGCCTCCGGTTGTGTACGCCATGGTCACCTGGGGGCAGCATAATGCAAACATAGAAACACGGAAAAAGAGTTTCACAATCGACTCCATAAGTTGCAGTAATATTAGCCACATCTCACGAAGGATAAAGAATATACGCCTCGTGACAAAAATTCCCATGTAAAAGCGAATTGTATGTTACAACAAAACTACTCTGGCGAGTGCAGTTTATCCCCTAAAAAATATTGTGGCGATGAAATGCTAAATGGAGCATTACCGGTACTTCCAAACAACAATACTCAAGTTAAAGTCAAAACTAGGTTGTATTGAGTATTTCTCTGACAAATATAATTCATCCCACAAAAATCATAACCAAATGTAATGGAGTAAATGTCACGTTTCCTCTTAACAGAAATACTCGAGTAAAAAGATTTCAATTTAATGGTGGAACATGCTTCAGAAACTCAGAAAGTATTTTTTGCTTTTGTGTCAAGTGCAGTGTGAACACACATGGATGTGAGGAGTCTCAATCATGCTGCCGGCTTGCAAATCTCCAAATAGGTGAGTGACACACTCACTTGCTTTTTAGGAAAAAAAAATACTTGTTCAACCCAATGTCTGACAAAAGGAAAAGTCTTTTTGGTAATCATATAACATCATCGAGGAAATGTTCACCTCACTCTCAGTGGTCAGGGGTGGGATCACTGTGAAAACACATCTGATCACTTAAGTTGTCATGACACCATTCACCACTAGTGGGCACACATCATTCGGTAGCATTTCCACCTGTTCATCTCCATCACAGAAGAAGAACTTAGAGCGGCTGTCAGCCATGATTGCTTTTTATGACATTTTCCGAGTTAATGTCACTCGAGTAAATGGAACGGACTCTCTTTCGACATGGAGAACGGATTCAACGAAACTAAACGGGATGCTACAGTTTCACACACGGTTTCATGTTAACAACATGCAACTGAAATTGAAAGTGGACAGTTCACGACAACTCATTCAACAAACTAACATAGACAAACTTAAATCAGATCATGAACGACCTTGTGTCAGAGAAGTTCGGCGTTACATGCCGCATTGCATTGTGGGAAGTGAGAAGTAAAAATCAAAAAAAGTTCAAAACCACTGTGATTTTATTCACAAGAATAGTTTGTTTCAAGTGCTTTAACTTGCCCATCCCTGGTCGGGATGATGACGACTATTACGACTGATTGTTTCATAAAACTGCATTCCGCACAAGAGAGCACTTGTTTGTATGTCAACAAAAGCAACAGAAATGTTCCCGTTGCCAGTTTGGATTATTAACTTGTCAGTACGTTTTATAACAGTAAACAGTACTTCATTGTCGCTATGGGTTCAATGGTGAACCCTCAAGGCTACGTTACAAAAATATTTAGAGAATTAAAAAATGGACCTCTGCGGTTTACTTTGTTCAGACAGTCGAAATTGGCGTTTAATTGTAAAAGTCTTCCTGCCCAGTTGGTTCCTGAGTAACAGCAACACGCCGCAAGAGGACGATGAGACCATGAGCGCCGAACAGCGAGAAGCGACCGCCACCCCCAAATTGGACTCGACCCCGCTTTACAACCGGTGGGCCTCCAGCACCTCCTCCGGGCTCGCCATGCGAAATTTGGAGCAGGACACAGAACGCGAGACGGACATGAATTCCTGCCCCGACCTGAGCGACCGTTCCTTCCCGCTCACGCCGTTTCCGAGCCTGGCGGACGGCAGCTGGCCGCAGCAGCCCGGTTTCTCCGGCGACTGGTCGGGATATCCCAGTAGCCAATTTCCGTCCAGGTCGGACCCCAAAGAACTCTGCAGCTGCTGCGGCCAGAGCTTCCAATCCGGACACAAGTTGAGCCTGGAGCAGCCGTGCTCGCTGCGCTCCGAGCCGCCCAGCCGGCACCTGACGCTGCCGCCGTACATGTGCTCGCCGCCGGGTGCCGCCTGCTGGGCCCAGTGTCCCGCCGACGCCCCCGTCGGGGGGGGCATCAAGCTACCGCGGCATCAGTACCAAGTGGCTTACGCCCCCCAGCACTGTGAGTCTCGACTTGTTGTTGCCGCGCCGATTTTCTTGTGCTGATCTCAGCTTTGGTTGTGTTGTCACAACGCAGGTGATTGCAGACCTCCCTGGGGCCGAGTCACTCCAATGTGAGTTATTTTGCTTTTGAATTCTTTACAAAGAGAGAGAGAGATGAGAGATGTGTGTGTGAGAGAGAGAGAAAGAGAGAGAGAGAGAGAGAGAGAGAGAGAGAGGCAGTACGTAGATATTTTTCAAAAACATTTTTTTTGTTTCAAACATTGATATAAAAAGCAAAAGACACCACACTATAACTAGTACATATAAAATTCAGACTGAGAGATAGTAATGAAGGCAGAATTAGTGTGTGTGTGTGTGTGTGTGTGTGTGTGTGTGTCTGTGTGTGTGTATATATTTTTTTATTCACACACAGAGACACACACACTGTATATAAAAACACAATAGACGTTGTATATTTGATGCCAAAAACAACCAAACCATAACAACTAGCTTCATGCTAACTCCATAGATGCTAATCCTAATAAGCTAATGTAAGCAGCTACACATACAAACGCAGCATACAACAAATGGGAGTTAAGTAGAGTAGATTTTAACACCAAAATGTCCAACCAAGTCATACACATTTCATCTATTGAAAGTCTGCTAGCTTGTTGCTAATATACAATGTAAAACATGAGAGACAGGCTAAAGGAAATTAGCATGTCAAACATTCAAACCACTGCTAAACATACGGAGCAGCAATATATTCTCTCTGCTGTGTGGGAACGACGATGACTGCGGAGCTTACCATCAATACTCACCACCGACTAATCATATGTAGTAACTTGTTCTACTAAATGTTTCATTCGTTTTTAATTTCAATTTTTTTTTTGCTCCAGGGGCCACAGCGTTCCGCCCGGCGAGAAACCGCCGACGCAAAGCATGTCGTTGTCCCTGGCGCAGAGTAAGTGGCCCGCGACTCAGAAAAATCGCGTGACGGGCCATCTTTAACGTTGCTGCGTGTTCAGGGAAAGTGTTCGTCACGTACGAGGCGGACGACGACGCGCACGTCAACGAGATCATCAAGTTCGTGGCCCTGCTGCGACACAACGGCTTCGACACACACGTACGAGATTTACAGAGGCTTCCCTTTCTCCACTTTTGTCACCTTGGGACGTGTACTTTCCTATTTTCTCTTATGCTCTTTTGATGAATGGAACTGTAAACAACGTTGAGGGAATTATGAACAGTTTGAAATAACGGTCATTGTTACCACAGAAACATAACGCTAAGGCACAGCAAAAAAAAAAGTCCACGACAAACTTATTTGTGTCAGTGGTTCTCAAACGTTTTTACATCAAAAACACCTTAATTAAAATATGTATGAAAGAAAGCGTGAACATTAACACTGCACTTAAATATGTGCTGCTTTCAGATTGACATATTCGAGCAGCAGTTCCGCAGCATCAGCAAGATCGACTTCATGGAGCGCTACCTCAGCGAAGTAAAAACTCGCCGCATCCTTTTTTTTATTTTTTGTCAGCTGCGCAAACTGACCGGTGTCATCCGTCCCCTCAGAAAGAGTACCTGATCATTATCATCATCAGCCCAAAGTACCACGAGACGGTCACCACCTCCCACGTCGGCCCTGACAACGACGAGAGGACTTGCAATACCGTCTACATCCACAAACAGGTCCCCAAAACCCGTACCCAATGGGAATTTTTCCCCACACTCTTCCGCATCTTGTTGACGGCGTGGCTTCTTTTCATTCAGCTTCAGAATGAGTTCATCCAGAACGGAAGCAAGAATTTCCGCTTCATTCCCATTTTGTTCCCTGGGGCGAAAAAGGTAAGACTGAACAGTAATTCTTTTAAGATCGGCACACAGACTTGTAGATGTAAATTGAAAATAAAATGGGTCCCGGGATTGAGCCTTGGGGGATCCCTTTGTTAAACATCCAGAACAGAGCAAACAATCTGTGATCCATTGTGTCAAAGGCTTTTTGAACAAATTAATAGAAAGACCAATACAATATTTCCTGCAGTCCACAGTCTCAATAAAATCGGAACAGTTTTACCTGTCAAAGTGGAGAAAGGGGTTTTAAACCCTCCTCCTGTTTGTGTTACCTGCAGCGTCACGTTCCCAACTGGCTGCTGAACACGCACGTGTACGGTTGGCCGCGCGACCGCGACGACATCCTGCGACGGCTGATGAGGGTTGAGAAGTACAACCCGCCGCCCATTGGAGAACTGCCCACCATCGTGTCCATCCCCATCTAGAACCCTTTTCTCAATAATGCTTTGAAACAATCGTTGTCAGGGCCCTTCTAGGTGGCAGGAAGTGAGGGGGGAGGAGGGGGGGGGATGCTAATGCTAAACTCATCATTCAAGCCAGGTAGTCTGTTTTATCAGTGGCTCTGCCTTGGTCAAATGACACACAGGAGTTTGTTTGCAAGTGCAGGTTTTTGCCACCCGCAAGTACGTGTGATGTCACGTCTGCAGAAGATTCTGGTTGGTTTGAGGAGTTACGGGTCGGGGAGGTTCTCCGCAAAGAACGTTCCTTGAATTTACACCAGGAGTGCTGAGAAGATGAAGAGACATTTTGGATGGGATGGATGAGGGGTGACTCACCAAGGCCAAAGGGCTCAACAGTTCATGGAATTTTGCATTGGAATTCATTTTTAAAGACTTTTGTGTCTTTTTTTTTTTTTTTTTTTTTTGTGTGTGTCTGAGAATTTCAGAACTGCCGTATAGAATCTTACCTTTACAATAAAATTTTTTGGCTCTATTTAATACAATACATCCTGATTTATAACGCGCTTTCGCAACAGCTGCAGCTGTAACAAAGCGCCTAACAAAACAGTTAACATTAAGTCAAATAATAAACACAACATAAAACATAACATAAAAACACGGACAGTCGTGCAATCTTAACCACTTTTCCCTCATACAATTTGTTGTTTGTAGCAGTTCTGGATGAAAGAGGAGAGAATCAATTTATAATAATATATAATACATATATTAATAAATCAATTAAAAAAACAATGCAATCGGAAAGACCATAATCAGTTAGATTAAAATAAATCTGAAATATTTAGAATCTCTTTTTTTTTTGAATTGCTGTAAAAGTATGGAGGGAGAAAAGAGAGAGTTCAAAAGAAAAAGGGGAGGGGGGGGCACCCCCCCCCAACTCACACCCTGTGTTTCGCACTTAATTTCAACAAATGCACTTTTCTCTCGAAAAACCGCAACGGCGTGGCGTTGCTGAGCTTGCGGTTTTTCGATGAAGACCATCTGCACTCCTTCCACCCAAATGGGGTCACTCGCCACGCGACTGTTCACACGGCATGCCCAAAAAGTGGTTTAATAATTTTATTTTCACAAAAGAGGTAACACTGCAGATGCTCATACAGACATCATTAGAAAAAAAAAAACAATCTGAATACAGTGTTTCATCTGTATATTGAAAAGTACATGAAATAATATTAATTTTAATAACAAAAAAAACATCTGTAATAAAGCTGGATTACAAAGTGACACTGGATGTAAATACATTGCGTTTAAGATAAGTACAAACACTGAAGTGCTATTTGTTCCAAAGCTACAAAATACACTTAAAAAAAGCAAGAAGCAGGTTTTATTTGATGATTTTTTTTTCTTCCAAATTTCCTTCAAGGAAAAAAGTACTATAAAATAAGTTACAGTACAGTAAGTAGCTTTTGTGTGTGTGTGTGTTTTTTTTTTTTTTTTTTTTAATATTTGTTTCTTTTCAAACTTTTTGTTCCCGTCTGGCAAGCAGAAGACCACTCTTGCAGGAATAAGAGTTTCTTCATGACACACAAACGCTTCATGACTTCGTGTGTGTGTGTGCGCGCGCGTGCGCTCGTGTGTGTGTGGAAAGTAGCACAAATACTTCATGTCATGTGATGCGGGGGCGCGCAGGTCACACGTCGTCAGCCGGCAAAGGAGGTACGTGCATGTTGAACCTTGGTCTGGTGAAAAAAGCCATCTTCTCTCTGCGGACAAATTCAAGTTGAGTCACAACTACTGCTGCGAGAGGACAAACAAACGCAGCCCATTTTTGCTGACTCACCAACAGATAATTTAGGCATTTAAGATGCGCATTTATTTTTTTTTATTACGTGTTAAGTTTTTAGTTAGCATGTTATGTAAACAAAGTGACGGCCATTCAGTAGCGTATATATTACGGAAGCTATTGCTGCCTGAAAAAAAAAAAACATGATGTGACCAATGTCATATTTGGACGTGATTGGTTTCTTCCAAAACATGAAACATATCGCGTTTATACACTAGTATCGATAGTTCTCATAACAAGGTGAAATTCCTCAACAATGTTCTACTACTCCTTCTAGAGGAATAATTCCTTAACAACTATCATTTTTTTTCATCGCATTTTTCAAGTGTTGCATTTAACGTGATAAGTTTCAGATTCCAATGTGCTAAATTTTCACATTTACACGATCGGTTTCACGTTTAATGTGATCATTATTACGTTATAACATGATCAAGTGTTGATTTCACGTGGAAATTTTACGTTGAACTCGGTTACGTTTAACGTTTTGATGCGATGGCCATCGGTTGCGGGGCAGAGAATCCTTGGAGCACCTCCACAAAACAATGACAATGTGTTCCTTTTTCTATATTTTGTCATCAAATTTGAGGGTGAGAGAATAACAGCACAGGCCGAATACGTCACGGGTCAGCCAAAAAGAAAAAAAAAAAAAATGGCGCGAGGAGCACCGACCTGAAGGTGTGAACGGGAAGCGGTTCCTTGTGGCTCTGCCCCCTCATGTGCAGGAGTTCTTTGGACGCCTTCCTGAGCCTCCTCCCAACTTCTTCCTCCTGACGCTGCTCCTGCTCGCTCTGACCCGCCTGCAACCACGGTCGGACGTGATCACGGCAAGTCACGCACGGCAAACGGCCGAAATTGCCCGGGCCGTTTCCCGGGCGACGCGGCTCACCTGTCTGTGGGCCTCCCTCAGCAGACAGCGGAAGCGCTCGTCCCTCAGGGCCCAGTGGGGGAGCTCTCCGTCCTGGCTGGCGGGGCGGCGAGTCGGCGGCGGCTCCTCCAGACGGAGCTTGAGCTCCCTGAGGGTGCTCAGCTCCTCGCTCAGCTGCCTCTGGCGCGTCCTGCAGGCCTGGAGGTCCAGCTCCAGGTCCAGGGAGGTGCGCGTGGGCTGCTCGGCCAGCGAGGAACGGTACGACTGCTGCTTGTAGCGCAGCGTCCGCCGCTCCAGCGTGTTTCGGACAAACGGCGATTTCTTTGGGAGGGTGGAACTGTCGCTGTCGCTGCGGTACAACTGTAGGCAATAACAACACATGGCATTTTTTTTTTTTAAACGCCTAAAGGTGAGCTGAATGACTTTTGCATCAAATGCTCGTATGCATGTTTTGTTGATGCAACATGGAGTTCATTTTGGTGTATATGGAAGATGCATGATTTTTGACGTTTCATGAGCCTCTCGTTCTCTCTTTTTTTTTAAGAGCTTTCCCGCCATTTTATGTGGGGGTGGGGGGTGGGGGGGGGCACTCACCCTGCAGACGTACTGACTGCGAGCTCCGGGAGAGAATGTCTGCGAGCGTACGATGGTGCTACCACGCATGAAGGGCGCCGCGTGTCCCCAGCGTGCCCCGCCCCTCTCTTTCCCCCGCACTCGCACCGCCTCTGCAAAGTGTCCCTCTGTCATGGTCGCCTTCTCCACCTGCCGGGACGCCACAAACGCGTCGTGCCGCGGATATTTGTTGTTTAAAAAAAAAATAATAAAAATTCTGCCGCAGCCTTACCTTCAGTGTGGCCGCCTTTGCCAGCGCCCGTTCGCACGGCGTGCTGTTGCTGCAGCCGCTGTCCACCGACTCGGCTTGCAGCCTCGGCAGCGGGTCCGGGTCGGCGTCAGTCCGGGACAACGGGCCGCACGAGCTCTCCTGGGATGGTGAGAGACACGGTTGAAATCCTCATGAGACTTGAGCTCCGTGAGCGTCAAAAGCGAGGCTTACGAAACATCATGGACTTAAAAAGCCTTACTATACACCACGTCTTCTTGACCATATGTGTCTTTTCCTTTTAAATGCCTTACTGTATGTAGTCTGTTTGAATTAATGCCTTACTATACATCATGTCCTAAAAAAGCCTTAATATGCATCATGTCTTCTTTAATAAAAGCCTTACTGTACATCATGCCTTTTTTAATAAATACTTTACTGTACGTCAAGATTTTTTTTTTTTTAAGCCTTACTATATATCATGTTTCTTTAATAAATGCCTTACTATATATCATGCCTTTTGTTACTAAATACCTTACTATACACCATACCCGATGGCAAGTTTATGGCTATTATGAAGTCGTGCATACCAGGGCTCTCGGTCTGTGCTCGTCCTCGGGCCCATCGTGATGTCGCCGCTGGCCTTCAGCTCTCAGCTCGGGTCTGGGAGGCTCCGCCCCGCCGAGCATTTGGACCTTCAGCCAGTGGTAGATCATGTCGGCACTCTCTTCGCACTCGGCCAGGCCCACCCGTGCTATGCCCTGCGCGCGAATACACACACATACACGATTTACATTGTAAAATGATCTGAGAACCATCTTTTTTAATAATCATCTCCCTCTCAGACTTACCAGGAGCTCCTCCTGAGCCTGCGGCCCAAGCAGGCAGAGGGACAGTTGCAGGGCGCACCCGGCCAGGGCGTTGGCAGGCACGGGAACGCGGAAGCCTTCGTTGAAGCTCAAGTGGGTCTGCGGCTCCAGAGCCGTGCAGCAGTAGAAGGCGCAGGCCCGGCCCGCGTCCGGCGCAATCAGGTGCACCTTCACAAAGCTGCCAACACACACCAAGGTTTGGCGAGTTTGCAGAAACTAACAAAATATGATTAGAACTTAACTCGGAAGCAAAATATTTTAATTGATGTCATAAAATGAAGGCAAAAATGCTTTAGAAAATATTTATAAAACAAATTAGAAGTTTCCTTGGTTTCCGCCTATGTCAATTAATATCATAAGTGAGCTTTCGGGGGTTCATTTGGGTTTTGGAGTACAGCCGTCAGTTTGAGAGCTGCAGTTTATTTCAGGACACAATACTTAGTGACCTTTTTGGGAACCTTGCACTCGACAAACACTCCATTTATTCAAAAGTAGAACCAAGACTAATACTAAAATTCATAAAACTAAAGTAAAATGAAGCAATTAAAAAATAAAAGCTAATAAAAACAAAGGAACTTGCTCTAAAAACTAAACAAAGCTAACTGAATTGAAAAAAAAAAACAACAAAAAGTCAAAATGACCCCCCGCACCCCTAAAAATATATGTATTATAATCATGCAACACACACATACTTCTCTCAAATGAGGAAAAAAAACGGACTTTTCAAAAGACAAAGCAACAGGACTCACATTTTGTATCCGTCCCTCAGGACAGACCTGCTCAGATTCTTGAGCTGGAGCAGATGAAGACGCAAAGACTGGGAGGTGGACTCCCACCTGGATCGTAGGCAAGGAGGAGAATGGGAAGGCGAGAGATGAAAAATGACAATCAAAATGGGTCTGATTGGACTACAGCGTAAGAAACGGTGACGCGTGAGCTCAGGCCGTGGCGATGAGAGTGTCGGGCTGACACCATCTAGTGGCATGCTGGTGTCACAGAAATGTATTAAAGTGACTTCCTTTAGACATGAGTGATGCTTGACAAGTACAATACAGTTATGAACAAATTTGGGGTGGGTGACAGTTACTCGCGGCGTTTCGTCATGCGCGCCTTGGCCACATGGCGGCAGTGTAATGCAGACATATGTGAAGGTAAGGTCACAACTTTTCAGGAAGCTATTTGGCCTTAGTTATATTCATTCTTTACAGAGGGGTAAACATGCTTACGAGTATTGTATTGTTTGTCTACATGTTTTGCTCCACCACTTGTGTCAAATACACCGAAACCACGATGACAATGCCATTCGTTAGCACGTCAATGGCGTTTTGTGTCATTTGTTCGCATTACACTAAACAATGTGATTTTTGCCACCATATACTGTAGCGCTTGTACTGGCAGAACGACGACGTACCTTGAAAAACGTGCAAATTGGGTCACTCAAAATTGGGTCATATGAAAAAAGAATGGAAAGAACGCAAAACAGTTTAAAGAGTAATCACTGTTAAGTACGGTCAAAATGGTGTGCTTTTAAGGGGTGTGGCCTAGTGAATGACATCAGGAGCTTGAGTTAGTCTGCGTGTGAGCGTCCGGGTGTGAGTTGTGGCCTACAGCAGCTCCTTGCGAGTGTTCTCATTTTATGTTTAAGAGCTTGACCTGTTTAAAAAAAATAAAAATGTCTGAAATTTCATCAGTGACCTCTGTCCGCTCTCCGCGCCCACATCTGAGGGCATTTCACTATCGTGAACCATTTTTTTCCACCCCAGAAGGAAACTCACAGGAGTCCCAGCTGAATCTGCGTTGGCTCGCTGGCCGACGTCTGCTCCTTCAGGTAGGACATCTCCTCAGGCTCCTCCGCCCTGGTGGAAAGCACACGAGAGCTACAAATGTTGTACTGGAGTAGATTCTTTTTTTTTTTTGGTTTGGTATCTGTACTTTGAGTATTTTAGTAATCAGAATATTGTGTTTAGACTAGTATAGAACAAAGATTTTTTTTTTTCTCCTGAGTTCCCCCCCTTCACTCACCTCCTGCCCCAGGCCTCGAAGACGCCGCTATCTGTGGCCAGAGCGTCTTCGGAGATGCCAGCCGAGACCCTCCTGGTCCTCCTGCTGCTTCTGCTGCCGCTGTTGCCGCGCAGAGTCACCCCTTCGCATGACAGTTGATGTGTGTGTGTGTGTGTGTGAATGCACAGACCCTTGTTGACCTGTCTACGCGAGTGGACAAATGTTGACATAACGCTTGGACACAACATATGTTAACATGTACATGTGACTGGAAAGTGGAATGTTTCTTTTTTCCTTGTGGGTGTGATTGCAGAGACTCACGTTTTGCACTTTGGGAATGGAGGGACGGAGGGCTTTGAAATTGGGTGTGAATGGACTGATGAGTAAGATTATTTGTATTCAGTAAGTGAATGGGCAGGCTGATGTTTTTCATGTGGTGTGGGCGAATGTGCAAATGGTAATAATAACAATTCAATTCAATCAATGCGCAAGCACTGATACCAGGTACCGGTATCGGGTCAGTACCAGCCTTATTTCTAGGACAGGTCATATGACCCAATATCAACTAATAAGTAGTATAGTAAACCCCGCCCTCAATCACAGGTTCCAGGTCTCACTATTTGGCAGATTTTTTTTTTTGTTGTTGTAATTATCATATTTTCATCTATCGCTCGTCAATGTTGGATGTATTCCCACTGTTCACCACTAGATAGCAGCACAGTTATTCAGAGATGGTGTAAATTTGAAAGGACAAGAAAAAAAATAAATTCACCACAGCCTAATTTGGGTTGAAAATGATTGAACGTCATCCTCTGTGATCCTGCTTTTTACGCCGACAGAAAGCGATAGTTGGAGGTTAATGTTACATCGGATGATTCTACACCGAGGCATTGGTACGCTGTTCGTAGAATATTTTTTTGCGTTATCCATTGCTCTTGTGCTCTCTGAAAATGTGTTTTTATTATTTTAAAAGTGTGTTTAAAGACCTAAAAAAACACATGTGCTGTAAATTCCGTAAAAACCTCACCTTGAGGGCATATAAATTGGACATTCTACATCAGGGATTGCACTTACGACGGTGGTCTGAAAAGTAACCCTCGCAATGGAGGGTGAATTCTTGGATGGATGGTTGATTTAATTGTCTTACCAGATGAGTTGAAAGCCCCCTGAGAGCCTCCATCTCTGTGGTTCTTTGCGTCGGCAGCGTGCGCGGCGACCAGGGCGACCGCCTCCTGCTGCGACTGGGCGCGCAGACCCTCCAGCAGCCCGCGCCCCGCCTGCTCCATGTACTCCTCGGTCATCTGCGAAAGGGGGCTGTCCTGAGACGTCGAGTGGTAGGGCGTCTCCATGGGCGAACTCGGCGGCGACAGCGAGGAGAGCGATGAGCGCGACGACAGCGAGGCCAGCGACTGCGGCGTGTCGTGAGCGCGCTTGGCCTTGCTGGGAGCGGACGGCTCGGGCGTGTAGGCGTCCCTGGAGGTGGCCTCCGAGGGCAGCACGAAGCGCAGGTGGGGGTCCGTCGGCTCGTCGTGGCGCTCGTACTGCGGCACGCCGTAGATGTCGCTGAAGCTGATGGAGCTGAGGGAACCGCGGCTGGATGCCAGCGAGCCGCGGCTGGATGCCAGGGAGCCGCGGCTGCTGCTGGACGACACCGTCAGGGAGCTGGCGGACAGGCTGGACGCAGAAACAGGAAGTTGAAGACGGGATGAAGTCAAGTCGGGACGCCATAGCGTCGATACCATCGGGCACACGACATCACGGATTCGATTTATGATACAATGACGGCACGAGTGCATCTGGGTGGCAAATGAGACAAAAACGTAACTGGTTCGAATGCGGTCTTTTTCTCTATCACCATCGTTTGAATGTCAATTAAATTGTTGCTTGAAAGCAGTGTTGTTTTGGACAGCCGATCGAGTCTTTTGAAAATACCTTTTAGTCCGAGTCATATTTTACTCATCTTTTATGGCTTTCTCAAACAACATGACTTGTTGGTTGTTCACGAAGGTCATGTTTGTCGGACTACCGGTAAAATATCGTTTTGCATCTTGGACCGGGCGAGAAGTCGCACTACAAGTCCATCAAGCGGCCACGCCCCGCCCAATCGTCGCATGCTTCAGTCAAGATTCAGTCCATGGGCGCAGGTCCATCGGGTCGGAGGGACGCGGCAGCTGTCAAAGTCATGCCGACATCACGGGCGTATGTGCGTTTGTCTTCTGCCACCCGCATGCGCAAGTTACGTCATGCTCTATGGAAAGCATTTATTTAATATCCTTGATATCTGGCTCAGGGTCTGGTACTAGCATACTCTCTATTATCACTTGCCGTACGAGTAGAATGACTAGTCAATATGTTTCCACAACTAGCGCCACTTCTGCGCTCCAAGCAATACGAGGGATGTGGAATAAATGCGGGAAAGCTCTTTGCATGACGACGCACCTCTTGAGCTGAGAGTGAAGGTAGGTGGTGATGCGCGTGGCCTCCTCCAGCTGTCGCAGCAACACGTTCCTCTTCTCCTGCTGCAGGAGCCTGGACGCAAACGTCGAGCAATGACACGTCAGTAAACATGCCCGCGTGGTAGTCGAAGTCGGCGTCACACTCGTAGTCATTGTCGGAGTAATAGTAAGCGGTGAGACTTCATCACAAGACCCGTCTGCTCTTCTACCAAACTCATCCAAGAAGTAGGAGAAGTAAGAGTCACAGTAGTGACAGTAAAAGAAGTTTGAGGTAGAAGGAGTGATATGTTTTTCTTTTGTTGTTGTGAGGAGTGTGGGGGTTGGACGGGGTTGGCCGACCTCTGATTGGCTCCCTGACTCTGTGAGCTGTGCGCCCGCTGCACTTCCTCCTCCAATCGGCAGCGTTCCTCCTCCAGATGACGCAGCGTGTCAGGACCGGGATTGGGGTTAGGATCAGGACCGGGACTCTGATCAGGATCGGGATCGGGACCCGGATCGGGGCCGTGAGCCTTCTTGTGCTGCTTGCTGATCATGATGATGTCGTGCAGCAGAGCTTCCTTCTCGCGCAACAGCTGCATGAAATCTCGGTCCCGGTCGGCCTCGGCTCGGCCCGACCAGCTCTCGCTGTCCAGCTGGGCCAGCTGGTGCTGGATACTCTGCACCCTGGTTGACACGCAGGGTTGCCACAGTCATGAAATAGGGAACAAACTTTTTAACAATCATAAATACGTACGTATAATATGTGTTTAAATATAAATATAAAGCCCTGCAAAAAAATGTGAAAGAAAAAAAAAATGTATAAATGCTCGAAATGATACATCTGTATCTTTGGAATTTGGGAATTATGATGTTGATGATAAAACTCTAAAAAAAATACAAAACCATGAATAAAAACTACAAACATCATATTAAATCTCAAACTGGAATAAATAAAGTAAATTGAAAAAAAATTACATCATATTGTCAACAAAATCGATTTTAAAAATAGAATATGAATATAATAATAAAATATGGAATAAATTAATTATCAAAATACTTTTTTTGACATTTAAATGTTAGCATTCTCTCTCTCTATATATACACACACACACACACACACACACACACACACACACACACACACACACACACACACACACCAATTTTTTT
>NW_017806175.1:7248951-7283511 GCF_001891065.2 Hippocampus comes | reverse complement strand
CGACACCGTCAGGGAGCTGGCGGACAGGCTGGACGCAGAAACAGGAAGTTGAAGACGGGATGAAGTCAAGTCGGGACGCCATAGCGTCGATACCATCGGGCACACGACATCACGGATTCGATTTATGATACAATGACGGCACGAGTGCATCTGGGTGGCAAATGAGACAAAAATGTAACTGGTTCGAATGCGGTCTTTTTCTCTATCACCATCGTTTGAACGTCAATGAAACTGTTGCTTGAAAGCAGTGTTGTCTTGGACAGCCGATCGAGTCTTTTGAAAATACCTTTTAGTCCGAGTCATATTTTACTCATCTTTTATGGCTTTCTCAAACAACATGACTTGTTGGTTGTTCACGAAGGTCATGTTTGTCGGACTACCGGTAAAATATCGTTTTGCATCTTGGACCGGGCGAGAAGTCGCACTACAAGTCCATCAAGCGGCCACGCCCCGCCCAATCGTCGCATGCTTCAGTCAAGATTCAGTCCATGGGCGCAGGTCCATCGGGTCGGAGGGACGCGGCAGCTGTCCAAGTCATGCCGACATCACGGGCGTATGTGCGTTTGTCTTCTGCCACCCGCATGCGCAAGTTACGTCATGCTCTATGGAAAGCATTTATTTAATATCCTTGATATCTGGCTCAGGGTCTGGTACTAGCATACTCTCTATTATCACTTGCCGTACGAGTAGAATGACTAGTCAATATGTTTCCACAACTAGCGCCACTTCTGCGCTCCAAGCAATACGAGGGATGTGGAATAAATGCGGGAAAGCTCTTTGCATGACGACGCACCTCTTGAGCTGAGAGTGAAGGTAGGTGGTGATGCGCGTGGCCTCCTCCAGCTGTCGCAGCAACACGTTCCTCTTCTCCTGCTGCAGGAGCCTGGACGCAAACGTCGAGCAATGACACGTCAGTAAACATGCCCGCGTGGTAGTCGAAGTCGGCGTCACACTCGTAGTCATTGTCGGAGTAATAGTAAGCGGTGAGACTTCATCACAAGACCCGTCTGCTCTTCTACCAAACTCATCCAAGAAGTAGGAGAAGTAAGAGTCACAGTAGTGACAGTAAAAGAAGTTTGAGGTAGAAGGAGTGATATGTTTTTCTTTTGTTGTTGTGAGGAGTGTGGGGGTTGGACGGGGTTGGCCGACCTCTGATTGGCTCCCTGACTCTGTGAGCTGTGCGCCCGCTGCACTTCCTCCTCCAATCGGCAGCGTTCCTCCTCCAGATGACGCAGCGTGTCAGGACCGGGATTGGGGTTAGGATCAGGACCGGGACTCTGATCAGGATCGGGATCGGGACCCGGATCGGGGCCGTGAGCCTTCTTGTGCTGCT
Source organism: Hippocampus comes (assembly GCF_001891065.2). Lineage (NCBI taxonomy): Eukaryota > Metazoa > Chordata > Actinopteri > Syngnathiformes > Syngnathidae > Hippocampus > Hippocampus comes. The sequence continues at coordinate 7,282,178 of NW_017806175.1, read as the reverse complement.
TGCTGATCATGATGATGTCGTGCAGCAGAGCTTCCTTCTCGCGCAACAGCTGCATGAAATCTCGGTCCCGGTCGGCCTCGGCTCGGCCCGACCAGCTCTCGCTGTCCAGCTGGGCCAGCTGGTGCTGGATACTCTGCACCCTGGTTGACACGCAGGGTTGCCACAGTCATGAAATAGGGAACAAACTTTTTAACAATCATAAATACGTACGTATAATATGTGTTTAAATATAAATATAAAGCCCTGCAAAAAAATGTGAAAGAAAAAAAAATGTATAAATGCTCGAAATGATACATCTGTATCTTTGGAATTTGGGAATTATGATGTTGATGATAAAACTCTAAAAAAAATACAAAACCATGAATAAAAACTACAAACATCATATTAAATCTCAAACTGGAATAAATAAAGTAAATTGAAAAAAAATTACATCATATTGTCAACAAAATCGATTTTAAAAATAGAATATGAATATAAATAATAAAATATGGAATAAATTAATTATCAAAATACTTTTTTTGACATTTAAATGTTAGCATTCTCTCTCTCTATATATACACACACACACACACACACACACACACACACACACACACACACACACAATTTTTTTTTTGGGGGGGGCGGGGGGTATAAAAACATGCCGCAAACACACTTACTTCTTCTTTGCCTCCTCGTACTGCCAGTTGACTTTGACCTTGTCCACCATGTGGGAGGAGTCCTGCAGACAAGGTGGCCGTCAGTCATGGCCTCGCAGCCGCGACTCACGTGAGGATGAGGAGACATGCGCGACCTCTCCCGTCATCATGTCCGTCTGGCAGCCGGCGTCGCAGTACTGCTGCTGATGCTGCTCGCCGGCCCCCGTGGCCCCTCCCCCTCCGCTGCTGTCGACCACCTCGCCGGCCGCGTCACCCGCGCACAAGCTGCTCTGGAAGTTCACCGTCAGCTTGGCCAGGCTCTGCAACATGAAAAATATTGATTGCTATTGATGCTAAACGGGCTGTCACTTAGATCGCGCTTTTCTACCTCGGGTACTTAAAAGCTGTTGCTTCAATCATCTACAGATATGGAGATTAATTTGAGATGCGTAAATGAAGTGACATCATCCTTAATCAAGTCATGGAGAAGCTAATAGAGGTCCAAAGTAGCTGCAAATAAACAAAATGATTTTTCGCCAATGAATCACAGGCTTTGTCATTTGTTGCGTTTTTTTTCTTTTTCTTGCCCGAGCTCGTCTGGCGGAATGAGCGGGACGCGGCGGCTGACTCACACGTCTGGAAAGGAGTCGAGCAGTGAATGAATCCCACCTGGATGAGGTCCTGCCTCTCCTTCTCGCCCGCGTTGATGGCCTTCTTGATGCTGCGCAGCTCGTTGAAGATGGCCTGGGCCTCGTCCAGTTTGTAGTTGGTCTGACTGCACGACATCTTACGGTCGATCCTGAACCAGGGACAAAAACGGCCGCTTTCAATTCCACACGGTCACGTGAATCAAGAGTCGGATCGCATGAACTATCGGAAATGAGATGGATCCGAAAAACAGTTAATTTTTCAGGGAGAAAAAAAAAACATGCTATTCTACAGAAATGAATTATATCGGAAGTTGCAAAACTGACACTCAATTGCCAAGAAATCCATCAAAAGTAGGTATTAGAAGAAAAAGAACCACCGAGATGGGCCCCAAAAGCGTCACTGGGCTAACCCCATGTACGCGGGTCATCGGGAGGTCGAGGGAAGCTCTGTGGTACTTATGCCAAAGACGTGAGTGAGCTAGCAACAGGTTCGGCTTGTTACTAGTGCGCCTAAACATGTTAATAGTCACTGCGAGGCCACTAATCTCCTCCATCGTGATGATGAAGAAGAAGCTACATCTCTGACAAGTATGATACAAGTACGAATGGATGACGAGAAAAGATGGCGAGCTATGCTAAATGCTAGGCTAACGCACGTGTGATCGATGATTTGATGAAAATTCGTAAATTTTACAAGAATAAAGTCGTAATGTGACCCCCAAAAAAATGGGAATTATATTAAAAGATCAAATCTACATTTCCATGAAGAATATTGAGGACAAACCTCATGACAAGAAGGTGGGAATGCTTCCCAATTTAACAGCGAGACGAGATTTTGCGGCGCTAACGTGGACCTCCTATTGTTCGCGCTGCTTTTCAAGTTCTCCTTTCAAAGGTTTCCTCACTGCGTATCCAGTGTCTACTCTGTCAACCCACCACACGGATATATGCGCACGCACACGCACACACGGCCGCACTGTGCTTCAAAGTGTCTTTTCATCATTGAACTACAAAAAAAAACCCCAAAAAACAAAACAGAACCAATATGCCGCTGGGGCCCTGAATCGGCTTATGTTCTACAGCGTGGTGGCAAGGGAGGATGGGGAGTGGGTGGCGAGTGGAGGGTGGAGTTGGGGGGGGGGGAGGGTCGCCCTCCTCCCCCCTGTCGCCGGGCCTGGCACGTGGCCGCTGCGCTCACCGCAGCCCGATTCCTTCACAGCCCTTCAACAGCAGGTAGTGTTCAGCCAGCCACCAGGCAACAAGACCTGCTTTGTTCGGACCCCAAACTACCCCCCCCCCCCCACACACACACACACAAACACACACACTCTAGCAAGGCTATGGAGTTTACATGCTTACAAGAAGGGGAGGTGGCACATACTGAAAAGAAAAAAAAAAGGGAGGGGGGAACCATACTACAAGAGTTCTATGAAGTCATAATCCAAAAATGTCATATTAGGCGCAATTATGACCAATGTCAATTTTGCTCCAAAAAAAAAAAAACGAGAGCCCATTTTAGACGAATAAAATAAAAATACTGACACAAATTCAGTTGCAATTTCAAGAAAATTAAGTTCAGATATTAAGATAAAAAAAATACATTTACAAGACTAAAGGCACAATTATACTAAGAAAAATGTATAGTTTCATAAGGATAAAATAAAAATTATACAAAAAATGAAGTTGTAAATATACAAGAATAAATGGGTAACATTGAGTTTTGAAAAATAAGATTTTTTTTAAAGACACTAGGCTATTTTTTACTCGAACATATATGTATTTTCTTTTATTAAAAAAATAAAAAAATCTTACATCATTCATTTGAAATGATTTTGTTATTTTAAAAATATAAATATATTACAAAAATTAAATTGTAATTTCATGAGAATAAAGTAGAAATTCAAATACCATATAAAATTACGAATAAAGTCGGAATAATAAATCCCAAAACAATTTTACATGAATCAAGACATTTTACAGGAATGAAATCAAACATTTGAAGAATTAAGTTGGAATTTGGTAAATTGTAATATTAAATATTATATATATATATATATATATATATATGTGTGTGTGTGTGTGTGTGTGTGTTGGGGGGGGGGTCTTTGACGTCCTGATGCAGCACAATGCAGCGGGTGAACAATGTACATTATTTCCAATTGTTTTCCAAAAGCCCCAAGCTAATTCTCTGGTGTGCAGAGGCAGATAAAAGGCGCAATTGTGTTGGCCAGTAAGTGAAAAGTGTGTTTGATCTGATGCGACACAGTGTGGACGGCATATTGCCCACAACAGCCTGAGGTGGCCCCCACCCTCCACACACACAGCACACTGCATCTACACACGCATACACACGCTTGTGTTTGTATGTGTGTGTGTGTGTGTGTGTGTGTGTGTGTGTGTCTCAGTGTTGCGCACAATCTTTGCAGGTTATTCTGGGAACGTGTGCAGTTGTGTACATCTGGCAGATAAGCGAGTCAGGAAGTGCTGAGGAATTTGCTCGCAGATATCTCAACTGCACTGTTTTTCAAACTGTGCGGACCTCCACACCCACCACCCACCCTCCACTTCCTCTCTTTGGCTCCCTGCACTGGTGCATCCTCTTCCTGAGGTGGAGACCCCCCCCTCCTCCCCCAAATAAAGAAAAAACCTCCCCTTCCACAACTCCCTTTTCCAGGGACCCTTCGTTTGCAGTTCCTAAAAGTAGTTTTTCTTTCCCTATCCTGTGGGAGGCGCAGCTTCAAACTTTCTCTCATAAATTTTCCCAAGACAAAAAAAGACAGCGACTGTATTCGAAATCTATTAGTGTGTTATGTAGTGAGTTGGCCATTTTGAAGAGCTGTTCTAAAGTACAGTGAGTAGAAGTGAACCCGTCTATACATTATGCATCCCACAGTCCCTCTTGAGAAGTAGTCAAATCAAATACCCATGACGCATTCCACCAATTCAGAAAAAAACAAACTATTGTTCATTTTTAACTTACGCTAACAAAATCAATTAAAAATAAGTGTCTTTGAAGTAAGCAGAACCTCCGGAATGAGACAACATAATGTGCACAGCGATATTGACGTGATTATGCCAACGCTAACCGTTTGTTGTTTCAACAACAGGGATGCTTCAATTCAAATTTAAAAAAAAAACAAAACACATACTGTTTTCTGAAAATGTTACATTGTGACCAAGGAACCTCTTATATTAGGCTAACGATATGGCCGTAGATCTGGTACGTTGGCAGCAGTGACTACTACCTTAGCTATTTGCATTAGCTGCTAGCTAGCTGATTGGTGAGCTTTGATGTGACACCTAAAACTCGTACCATTTCCGAGCTAGGACTATAATGATAACAATATGTTGATATTGAGTAGTAGAAATGAAAAAAAAAATGGCACAAAGTCTCTCTTTAAGTAAGCCAGCGCGACTCACACAAACTACTCCGACCGGAAGACTGCGCACTAGTTCAGTTGAGAAGAGGGGTGAGGTATTGGGTGGTTCAAACCATTTTTGAGCAAAAAGGGTGAATGCTATACTTTTGTTCATAAACTTATTACGTTTCTACCAAGTGCCGTATGGTTCTAACACTTTCCTGACTTATTTAAATAAATAAATGAATAAAATTTTGTGGGTACTTGGATTTACTTTAAGGGTGCTTCAGCACCAATGAAAAATGAGCTGTACACTCTCCTTGCTTGACCCAAGCAGGCTTTCCAAACACAACTGATTTACATGCTTCAAAATGGAGGAAGCTCTGTACATCATGAGTCCGAAATAGAGCGGGAGAGAGTGAAGGGGAAAGGGTGGTGGGGAAGAAGGGTGTTGACGAGGAAGGGTGGCGGTCACACTCACTCCTGCAGTGTCTCCACGCCCATTTCCTTGTACTGCAGCTCCTGCCTCACCTGGGCCAGCTCGTGCTTCAGTCGGGAAAGCTGCAAAGGTCACAAGACAAGGACGGGTGGGGTTGAGGTGGGAGGGGGGGTGGGGGTCGAACATTAGGCTTCCTCTCGCCTCAAAATGCATAGTCATCAATATCCCAGCCACTGGCCGCACACCATTTTTTTCAATAAAGTAAGAGACCATTCTCTTATAAAAAAAATAAAAATATACATTAAAATAAAAAATCATAAAAAAATCAAAAAAAAAAACCATCAATGTAAAAATAAATAAATATCACACACACACACACACACACACACACACACACACTTTAATTATAGTACGGTAAATAAATAAAAATACCCCCAAACCTCATATGATTAAATGGAATTAAATAAATATAAATACAAGAAGAGAAAAAGCGGTGGAACGCTTTTGATGGCGCCGCATGTCAACGTGATCGCCATCCGTGTCATTTCATTATTCGATGGAACGTTTTTTGTTTTTTTTCGGGAGGGGTGAAACGACTGGCAAGCACGCCGGCATCATGCGGATTGCGCTATCCAAATGAGAGGGGAATGGAGCCGTACCAGCTGTCATTCCCCGGGAAAGACGTACCTCAAAATGTATGATGCATGCTAAATAATATGCAAAAAATGGTAGTGTACAAACTATTAAATATGAAGTAAATATGATATATTACATATTTCAGGATGTTAACTATGAGATATGGTCATTAGAATTGTATGGAAGCATAAAAATGCTGCAAATATGGAACATTACAGGCCCTTAAATATGAATGCATTTGAGTTGTATAGCCCATCCAATTCCATTTTAAATATAAACTAGGGTTATATAGCATGTTAAGGTTTAAATAATGTACACTGGAGTTGTATAGAATATGAAATGCGTCACACTTGTACATTTGTGCATTAACCTTGAAGTAAATATACGGTCAATTGAAGTTGTAGATTATTATATTATATGAAACGTCGCGCTAATATGCTAAGTTAGAGTTGTACAGAACATTAAATCTGGTGTAAAGATGCGACATTAGAGTCGTTATAGAATCCAAAATATGATCTGACTCGCCTCTCTCTGACCCTCCGAAGGTGAGCTCATCCTCATTCTCAAGAGGCCCGCCGGGCCCTGAGCCACAGTATCCTGTCGGGGCAACACCCCGGCTGCCCGGCAATCCCTCCACCGCCCCCCTCTGCCCTGACGGCAGGCCATTGTTCTCCCATGATAATGACTCACCCGCTCTCGCCTACAAGCCACTTCCACTTTGATTTGGTCAGGGTCATATTTCGCGCCTGAGGATGAGCCGGAGAGCGCTGTGAACACACAAAGGTGGGGGGGGGGGTGGAAGAGGCGGAGTGAGTGGTGGCTTGTTGGCGTGTGCGGAATCTGAGGTGAAGATGTAACAGGAATACACCAAAAAAATAAGGCGGAGGTTCTGGTGTTCCGGCTGTACTCTTGCCAGGCAACTTGGTGTGAAAAGGACTGTAGAAATGGCACCGATATGGAATGGTGGTACAAAGTAAATCTGACAATTTTCCACCTTCAGAGGTAGTATCACAAGCTCCTTTCATAGTGCCTGTAAAATTGGCATTTTCACCTTTTTTTTCATGTCAGTTTTATATCAAAGTCACTGACACGGAATGAGGGAGACAAATTCGACCCAGGAATTTTCCGGTTTCGAGGTAGTAAGTGAATGAAGCCCCTTTCACACTGCATTTTTCCACCTCTTTGTGTCATGTTTCTGTGACCCGGAAATTTTTCACCTGCAGAGGTAGTAACAGAAGTTTTAACGTCTACAAAAGCCGTCATTTTGCCGTTCTTTCTAAAAGGCGCCGACATGCACCGGAGGGGGTGTTGGACCACGCCGGCGTCTTACCGCAGCTTGCGATGGAACGGCTGTCCTCGGAGAGCTCGTGGAAGAGCAACATTTCGCGCTGGGCCAGCTCCAGTCGCTGCTGCTTGACCAGGTACATCTCCTTCTTGGCTCGGAGGGCCTCCTGCGCCACCACCAGGTACTCCTTCAACATGCGCTCCTGCTCCTGGCGCCATTGGGTGCGCGGGTTCTCGATCTGCGTGGTCTCTGAGGGGAGGCACAGAGGACCCGTCGAGTACACTCATCAGTAATACTTGTTGCCACAGAGAAAGAGAAGATGTCGCTGCCCGGCAGTCCTTAAAGGAGCAGTTTTTTGAAAGGTTGTCCTTTCTCTTAGTAGGGATGGGCGAGTACCGATACCAGGTATCGTTTTGGACCGATACCGGGTCATCGTGAAGTATGCCGATACCAGCCAACGATACTTACGGCAAAAAACATCTCTCATTGAGTAGTTGTTGCTACACTGTGGCCGTTTGAAACATTGGTGAAGCATGGCATGTGTCAGAAAGCTAGAATGGTCTGGTTCAAAACGAGCCGTCATGATGTTCATTGAAATTCTTTGTATCATATTGGTGTATCATAAGTGTTGGTATCATTTTCAGTGAGTGCTCAAGAGTGAATACTCGTACCGGTATCAGTCTGACAAAAAGTGGTATCAAACATCTGTAACTGTTAGCATTATACGGTATGTTAGCAAAAGGGCTGCAACTAATGAATCAAATACAAAAAGAACCAGGATTAAATTTCCTTCCCTTTATTCCAAAAAAGGACATTCTTTCAAATTAACAGTGCCAAAAACATAAAATGACTTTGATTGAAGTAGAAGTTTATTCTATATTGTCTGGAATGATCGCCAGTGATGAACATGGTTCGCCGTATTGCTCGGTGAAGAGGACAGGAAGTGGAGCGACGCTTGCCGACCGGTGTCGGGTACTCACTGTTGATGTGGTCGATGTAGTAAACCCCGACTTGCTGGTCGTAGACCTCCTCCCAGCCCAGGGGCAGCTCATCTCCGACGCAGTCGGCAAAAGTCAGCGGCTTGGTGATCCTGAACGTCAAAGCGGAGCAGCATTGAAACGAATCGATCAATTGATTGATACATGACACCTATTTTTATACAATTTTTTTTAAAAAGTGGTACACGCAATTTCAGATCGACACTCCAGCACTGTCACAGACTTAGCGCACCCGCTGTGTGTTTTCAGTTTGGCATTTGCAAATCCACATGAATAAAGGTACTGTATTGCTTTGTCGCCATCTTACAGCATCTTGATGTCAAGGATCTATGTTGAAGTAAATTTAGGAATTTCACTTGCGGATTATTAAAGTAGTTGTCTTTAACTTTTAGGTTCAATGCATTTGCATTTAATGTCTTTTTTTTTCGGGGGGAGTACCAATACCTGGAATCAGTATTGGACCGATACCAGCCATATTATTTTATGGTATCTGTACTCTTGCAGATACTCATTCTAATCTGCAAAGGTTGAACCGAGGCAACTGAACTCGTTCGTAGTTTTTTTTCCCGTGTTTACCGAAAAGTTCCAAAAATGACTTCAACACCAGGAAACGACAAGGTGTGAATTCATCGCGTGTCAGCCGTGTGATTGACAGGTGAAAGCGCACACACACCGACGACGACAAACACCTCATTTCAAGTGTTTGCCAAAGGTAAACACACTCAAGTCATGTCTGCGCGCGCACACACACACACACACACACACACACACACACACACACACAAAAAGGGATGTAGGAGGAGAAAGAAAAGTGCACACACACCGACGACGACAAACACCTCATTTCAAGTGTTTGCCAAAGGTAAACACACTCAAGTCATGTCTGCGCGCGCACACACACACACACACACACACACACACACACACAAAAAGGGATGTAGGAGGAGAAAGAAAAGTGGTTCAATTATGGCGGCTTGTGACAGTCTGGCCATTTGTGTTGTTCGGTATATCCACACGTCAACTTTATTATGACACCATTATTTAATAAGAATTATAATAAGTGTGTATTTTTCCCCCCGCTCCCACGTTTCTCAGTTGATTCAAATCATGCCAACGTCAAATTCTCTTCAATCAGGACAGACAGGCGACTATTTTGCCCATTCCCACTTTTGCCTGAATTTGTCAGACCCCAGAAAAAAAAAAAATCCCCATAAACATTCCCGCAATTAACCCTTTCATGCACCCTGTAACCTGATAACATGATCAGCCGTCCACTGTAGTGATCGCTGTCCCTGCAAGGGTTCAGACGGGGTGTCAAACATATAGCCCGCGGTCCGGAACGGGCCCCCAAGGAGGTTCCACCAGGCCCGCAGGATAATTTAAAAGTGAAACAAGACATAAAAGGCACGGAATGAATATTTTTAAAAAGCTGCAATTCATGGATCATCCGCTAGGGGGAACACTGTTTTGATCAGAGTAGAAGACAACATTGTTTTGATCAGAGTAGAAGAAAACGGCAGTCTCAGTCTGTCACTGAGACAGACCCAACACAGCAGTAGAAACCAGCTACCTAATTGCTAGCGAAATAGCATTAGCATCAAAGCCGTATTCCGACGGTGACTTTGTTAAACGATGCACAATGAAGGCGGCTGAACTTGTATGTCCCGACAAGCGACAAGCTTTTGCCAACAAAGGAAATACATGATATTTTGGTTATTTATAGCAGAGTATGGTATAATCTTAATGGTCCGGCCCAATTGACATCTACCGAGGCCATATGTGGCCCACAATGTCAAATGACTTTGACAACCCTGGGTTAAGACATGCAAAAAAAAACAAAAAAAAACTGCCCATCTTTCTCATTCCAAGTTGAAACTGTTCAGCTGGTTCAGACCATCCTGGGAAGGATTTTCCTCGAACCCGCACATTCTCACAATTCCACACTTGACAGTCAAATTCCCAAATGAAGACATTTTGGACACATTTAGCTCCTCCTCTCGCAGTTCTTGACAGATATTCAAACTATCGCAACTCCAAGATCATTTCAGAACATCTTGGAAACTGATTGCCAACCCATTGCCCAATTTCCTCCATTTTAAAACAAACACAAAAAAAAAAACAACAACGCCAAAATGATACTCCGAAGCGCGCCCCCCCCACCCCACTCTTCATTTCGACAATTGAAAGAATTCCCCAGCATTTCAAGCTCTCATGCAGTCGCCACAGAAATTGCATTCTCTAGTTGTTGTTCAACGTCACTGTCTTGGGGGGGAGATATGTCCGCTCGCAGATTCTAATCGTGCCACATGTGAATGTTTGCTTTGTTCGGCGGTCTTGTGACAGCGTGGTCACTTCTGCCTCGCAAACACACACACACACGCACACGCACACGCACACACACACACACACACACACACACACTTGTAGACGCAGCAGAAAGACTTGTCATAGTGACACAGTTACCTTATAGACGTCATATTTAACGTATATAGTGTACTGCACATAGTCAGAACCAAATTTTGACAAATAAGTAGATCCTAAAATAATAGTCCATCAAGAAACCAAATCATATTTCATCAAACAAGCATGGGCAATAAATGTGAATAAAAATGTAACTAATCTTTTCTTTTTTGGGGGGGGGGTTAGTCTTTGACGAACGATACAGCAGTAGTTTAAAATGAAGTTATGTGTGTGTAGCATTCCGTGTCCACATTCTGCACATTGGCGTGCCGAATAAGAGTTTTCTGAAATTAGCTGAGGCAGACTGACAAGCATGTCCAGCTGTGGAACGACACTCTCGCACCTTCCCCGAAAAATATATTTGGTTGTCAAAAGACATTTGCTAATTCAAGAATAATCCATCCCGGAGGATATTTCCATCCCACGCCAACTGCCTTTTGCCCGGAGACGGCGCTGCCGCTTTAGTGGCGCAAGGGCAGATGACAGGCATGTGAAACTGAAGTCCAGGAACTCTCAAACATGCCGAATCTCTTCGGTTTTTGTTCTCCAAGAAATCTCATTCCCAAATAGAAATCGACATTTCCCCCCCCAAATTTTGATACGAATGAGCCACCCGGAAGTAGCACCCTGCTCCCCTCGAGCTCCTCCACGGAGGTCCGCCAAAAAGGCGACAAGTGGTGCCGGCCTCCAAATTCCATTGTGTGTTTAAAAAGGAAACGTGAAAACAACTTTAAGAGAAATGTCACTCACGCTCAGGCCCGCCGTCTGAGGCGGTGCTGGTGCAGGATTTCAGAGCGCGGCTTAAAAAGCAGCTGAGATCCAGACGGAATCTGCTTGTGCTTTTATGTGTTGAATCCGATGGAAATAGGCCTCCTAAAAGTAGAGTTAGCGTCTGGACGGACGTGAGGGAGGGGATAAGGCATGGGAGGGGGGGGTCAGCTGGGGGGCTGTATGTGGTGGGAATAAAAGTGTCACTGCGCTTATTTGGGCAGGAGAGTATAGGGTGGGTATGGCAAAAAGTTGCCAGGGTCATTCACTTGGTTGTAGCACTCCCGCTAACTAGCGTAGCATTGCAATCATGACTGTGATGAAATAAACCCCCCCCCCCCAAAAAAAGTGCAAAGGGGCCCAGTGAAAGAAGTACATCATTTTCATAAAGAGTCAAATTGCACGACTGTCTGCCTTATGTTTTGTTGTATTATTTTGTCATTTTATGTTAACTGTCCTTTTGATGGCGGCGCGGGCACCCGCAGCGGCTCCTTTCGCTCCTGTGGTTGAGAGGAATGACATTTCGTCTGTGCTGTATGTTGCACATGGAGCACATCTGACAATAAAGTTGATTTGAACTTGAACTTGAATTAGGCGCCACGGTAGGGCCGCAATTTTCCGGTAAATTTTGATGCCGCATTGTACTGTATATTAGGTCTGCAAATTAGGATTGTTTGAATAATCAATTAACCAACAGATTAATTGATGAATCAGATTTAAAAACAAAACAATCATTTAAATTGCCATCCCTTGATTAAAAATTGGGATTTTTTTCCAATTATTTGGAATTGGCAGGGCAGAAAATGTACAAATGCAAATTTATCCGTGTGTGTGTGTGTGTGTGTGCGCGCGCGTGTGTGTGTGTGTGGAGTTATATTGCACAGCTCTACAAACAAAGAAAAACCATTGGATCGACAGAATTGGAATCAGGTTGACTGCCCGAGATGCCGAGCAGAGAAAAAGTGTCGCGGTCACGACATTATTCAGTTTTTCAATAAGAATTGTGCACCAATGTGGAAACAATGGAGGCCCTGACAGCTGGCCGACTTTGGCATGTCCTGTTTAGGTTGCATTCTTCTGAGCAGAGCCCGTTCACGGACCACGGCGCGGACCGACACTCGGGCCTCCGTCACCGCTTGACTGCTCAATCCGTTTATGGGGGAAATAAAAACACTGCGGTGGCGTGACTTATAAGTTTCATTTGTTCACAGGACAAACGTGTAACTCCACTTTACTCAAATTCATTTCCCCCATGAATTGAAATGTCATTGATCCATTTCAGACTCCGCAACCCCAAAAAAAACTCCACAAAAAATAGTTTAAAGAGCATATGGATTATCTGATAGATCAAGTGTACGAGTATTGGATGTGTGAATTTCAGCGAGTGTGATTTCAGGAGCCTGAGTCGGGTTCGGTCAGCCAACCTGTCTGCGTGTGAACGTATTTTCATTTCCTATTTTGACTGTTTGTCCCGTTCAATAAACGGCTGAATGTGCAGCAGTGAACATGCCCCCCACCCCCATTTAACTTTATGACACTGACTGGACTAATGTCTGCCCCATGCTCCTTGTGAGTGTTTGCATTTAGCATTTGTGTCTTGGGCTGTTTGTCCCTTTGAATAAATGCCTGAATGTATATCAGTGAGTACGGTTCTCTCCCCTTTTTTTTTTTTTTTTTTTTTTTTTTTTTTTTTTTTTTTTGTGGCCGGGACTTGTTCATAACCAAAAAAGACAAAGCAACCGCATGACGGTCTAGTCCGCGTGTGAGAGTCTGGCTGTGAGTTGTGGGCTACAGCAGTTCATTGCAAATGTTTTCAATTTCTATTTGCGTGTTTGACTACTTTGCCGTGTCACAAAAATGGTTTGAAAGTATGTATGTATGTCTATCCATTTATACTTTTACTCCAATAGAAGTTAGTAACTAAACTCATGCTCCATGCGGCACGTCAGACAACTTGCTTGAAAGGCAAATTGTGGCTCGTAAAAAAAATAATAAAAAAAAAAAACAACAACAAAATTGTGATTTGGGGCTCTCAACAGCTAAGGTACCCATCCATCCATCCTTTTTGTGATCCGCTTATCCTCACAAGGGTCGCGCAGTCAAGGTACCACTGTACTTTAGTCAGCTGATTCCAAAAATAAAGAAAGAAAGAAATAATAAAGCACACGGGCCAAATGATACGGCGCTCAAGCGACGGCGTGTTGGTGACGCCCCCTCTAAACACATAATGAAAACACTGTGGGAAGCAAAATAAAAGCGGGGTTCAGCGCATGTGAATAACCTCTGGGCGCCTGCGAACACAGCTCACCCTTTCCAGAATAATTGAATTTGGTGTGCTTTGTGCCCCAGCATAATGGCCTGCCTTTGCCGGGCGTTGGGTTGCATAACACAGCTAATCGAGGAGGCCTGCCGGGACGGCCCATGGACACGTGGGAACACCCACCCACCCCCCACCCCCACCCCGTCCTCGCCCCCCACAGGCCACTCCCCCCTACGCCCGTTTCTGACGCTTTGTCTGAGACCGTGAGCAAAGCGCAGCCCCTGGGCTGTTCGCGTTAGACATGCCGAGCATGACGCTCATTCCAGTGGAACAAAAAAGCCCCGGGCGGCGGCGCGAGGCGACGGCGGCATCCCCCGAGCGAACCGAGACCCCAAATGTCCTTTGAGACAAGACCATTTTTCATGAAAATATACTTTGCGCAGGACAGTCAAGTGAGACAAAAAGCCAAAGGGAAAAAACGTAAAGAGAGAGTGGCGAGAGCTCGCAAATAAATGGATTCCTTTTATGAGGCTTTTTTTTTTTTTTTTATCCAAAAAGACAAATATTTGTACATTTTTATGGGACAACTAATTTTTATTTTGTCACATTTCATGTATTTCTTTTTAAGTCATAAAAATTCGAAAACAAAATACATGTATATTTTAAAATGTAATTGTATTTGTATTCGTAATTTTAATATTATTTATTTATAGAGATTTCAAGTTTTTGTTTGATTTTATTTTAATGAATTAATAAATCTAATTTTATATTTCGGTCATTATTTGTATTTTTAATTAATTTCCATATCATTTAAACCTATTGGCTTATTATAATTTATCTTAAAAAAAACATAAATATTTAGAATATAGTACATACAATTACCTAATAATTTATTGACAAATAAATATACAAAATGTTATTTTGGGTTTTATTGCCATTTTACCAATTCATTCATTTTATTATATTTATTTTTAAAATACAACCCAAAATGTTTTCATGTTTATGCCATTTTATTCATGGAAAAATACATGACTATCATTCAAATGTATGAAAAATCATCATCAGTGGCTAAAGAGGTGTCTATTGTATTTTGTCTTTTTTTTTTTAAATAAAAATTCCTAAAATATGAATAGCAAATTTCAATTAAATAATTGTTCGAATGTATTGTACTTCTATTCATGAAAATCCTCAAATATTTAAAAAAAAAAATGCTTTTTTGTTTTATTCACTTCATTTACTCACTTGTATCATTTTTATTCAATTTCTTTTTAAAAATCTTTAAATATTTAAAAATATATTTTCATTAGGAGTACATGTCTCATTATTTTCTTTATTTATATTGATGAAAATCCTCAATCATTACAATTTATTTTTGGAAACATTTACCTGATTGATTCTTATTATTTATGTATATCCGCAAACATTTAAACAAAAATGAAAAGAATACAAGAATTGGAACATGCTTAAAGAGTATATTTATTTGAGGAATCTGTTTTGAAGTGGTCTCAATTGGTCTGGCCTCACACGCAACCCTGAGAAGGTAAACACACTGAGGAATCTCGTCTGTGTTTGGGAGGAATCGCTTTTTCGCGCCTTAATGCAATTTTTGGCGACATGCTGTGAGCTCACGCACACATCCAGCCAGCCAGCCAGCAAGCCAGCGAGCGAGCGACGAAACGTCGACCCGAGGCAGGCCGACATGTGGCGCGCCACATCACGAATCACGACGGCCATTGACAATTATGCTTGGCCTTCAATGGCTCTTGTGTTTTTAGCCAGCGGGCCAGTCAGCAGACTCCCGGCCTCGCACTCATCAGGAGACCAATCCCACTGTCCTTTCCGACTCGTATTATTTTTCGCCACATAGTTGATGCTGGTTTGTTGCCATTTAAATGCAGTCTGCTAATCCGCCTTGGTTGATTTTCGAGATACCGGCCATCGGTCCACAACAAGTGGCAGGTTGGCAGAGAGTGAACGATTCATCAAAAAAAGTGGCTTCAAGTTGTTTCATGGCACTCCCTGTGGAGGTTTACTGTCAAACTAAACGTCAAACAAAGAGAATTACACATTCTCAAAGACAATCACATAAGCCTGTTTAGCTTTAGGCTAAGAAACAATGTAAGAAGTCGTAGATGGACTCCCGAATAACATCCATGTTGTGGTGTTATAACCCTTGAAGCAACATATGCTTAAACACAAACGGTAAAGCAACATATGTGGACCGCCGATATCACAACACTCCCGGGTATTCATGGGCGGATCCCGGCTTTTGTTGTTGAAAAAAAAAAAAAATCAAGGTCAACTCAATATGGTACACATTTCTTCTGGACTAAATATTCCATCCAAAGAAATTATATTTTTATTTCCTCAAATATTTAAAAAAAAAAAGGTTATTTTAGAGCTGTAACTTTAAGATCGCAATATTTCTGCTCGTGGTCAACATGCCATCGGAATCTAATATCAGCTCATGCCTAGACAACGGGCAAATGTATTCTTTATCATCTGCAAAGAACAACTATTATTACTGTCGTTTACAGAGGAATTTTGACCGTCTCCATATACTGTATGTATTTAGTTCTGTTTTTTGTGCGGCGTTTTTAAAAAGTACAAAATGATAAGAGTGCTACAGTATTTTCCTTATTTGAAAACAGACAAAATTTCGAGAGAGGCTGGAACAAGTTAACAGCGCTTTAATTCATTTGCGTTACAAGCATGGTCACAGAACAATATTAAACTTGTGAGTTAACGTCCCACGAAAAGTTACATGGCTTGCTTTACTAAAAACAAACCCCAAAAAGATGGTGGGTTTTTTTTTTTTTGGGAGGGCTCGAACAGATGAACAACACTATTTCATTTCAATGCGGTGAATGAATTTGCGACACACGTCAATTGAGCTTTGATCTTTGTCTTGGAGTGAGCTAAACTTGTAAGTCAAGTCACCCCAATGTCAATACACACTTCTGATCGGATAGTGTCAAGCAGCACGAACTGCAGGCGGGCACCAAAAGAATGTTTGGAATTTTCGCCATCCGTCCATTTTCTACAGCGCTTATCCTGTTTAGGGTCACGGGAGGCAGCTGGAGTCTATCCCAACTGACTTAGTCTAAGAGGTGGGACGCACACCCTGGAGTGCGGACCCGTCAATCATGGGACTGGCACACAACTATTCTGACCGAGTGCAAAAGAAACTGCTCAGCCACAATGCTTACTTACAATACAAATTTATTTCCACCTCAAACTGTCTCGCCTGCTCCTCTTTTTTTTTTTTTCCTCGCTCATGCCTCTAAGACCTCTGAGAAAGGTTTTGGGAAGACGATGTACCCACAGTCGTTTGCCTTTGTCAAGTAAGAAGGGCTGGTCGGAGGTTGATGTGATCACAGACTGAGGTGGATGGCTGATGCTGGCAATGTCGCGGGCCAAGTGTCGATACCATTTTATTCAATGAGTGAAAATTAAATGAATGACTTTGGAACGTATTAAAAATTAGAGACTGAACATGATTTGGGGATGATTTTTCATTCCCACTCATATTCACATCTGTGGACAATTTCAAGTCTTCAACGGCAATAACATGCACTCCAAGCATGGAAGAAGATGCAAACTCCACTTTTTTTTAGATTCTGAGCTCAACAAAATCTGTATTCTTCATTCACCCGGCAACAGAGGGAGACAGAACCACCACCCCCCCAACACAGGCTAAGACATAGGATACAAATATTGTTATACCCCTTGATCCTATGGGTATTTCTGAGCAAGACGTGTTTTTAAGACAACCGGGAAATGTTTTAAATTGTGGGGGAAAAAAAAGCATAATATTCTTCCTTTCAAATTGCCCGGTTTAAAATTCCCGATCAATCCCTCAAAAGTGAGTGCTCGGTGAATTCCCAGTCCCCGGTGGAGGCGCGCATCCTCCCCACGGCTTTTCCCAGCGGCCCAACTTTAGCAACATTCCTGGCATAGTTTCGCCTGGATTTCTGGGAGATGGAGTTTTCACGCCAACACACGCACGCGCATACACACTTACAAAAGTGGTCGTCAGAACGCGTATTTGGTTGGACTGGAAAGGATGGATTGGAAATAAAGCACATAGAAAAGGGGATAACAATAGCGTGAGGCGAGAGACGCTGGAATGCTGCAGGTCATTGGAAGTCACACACGCGCGCGCACACACACACACTCACACAAACACACGCACACAAACACACGCACACACACGATGGGAGTGCGTAAAAGCGAATAGAGATCACTGTTTAAAACATGTAAAATGTCACTTTTAGGAAGTCAAGACAGGCAGTGGGGTGAGCAGCATTTAGGGTGACTGGTGATGGGGGTTGCTAATCTACGTCAACTCCTCTCCGTTGGAAAAAAAAAAGCAACAACCCAAAAAAATCCCCCAAAGCATCATTCTGTCACTTATTCTTTTCAAATAAAATGTGTGAAATGACGCTTTCAAGTCTCTTACCTATCTCTGGGGTCTATCCACGAAGTTTGCCGGGTGTTGTGGTCGATGAAGAACACTCTTCCGTCGTAGTCTCGGGCTTCCTCCCATCCGGCGGGCAGCGGTAGCTCGGAGCTCTCTCGCCGCTTGCCGCCGCCTCCGCCCGGCCACGGCATCGCGGCTGGCCGCCGCTGCTGAGCGGAGGGCTCCAGCCCCGTTGCTTCTTTCCTTCCTTCGTTGTCGTCGTTTGCTCTCACTCTCTCCCCACGCCGGCCAACCAGTCGTTCCTCTTCACCGCATCGCGCCCCAACGGTAGAAATGAGCAAAGTTTTCGGTTTACAAAGAAGGAGGCGGCGGTGGTGACGCTCTCACGGTGCTCTCGCCTCCATGTTGGCCTGCTCCCTCCGCCACCATGTTTCATTCCTCCGCGTCCTTATTCGGGCCCGGGGTGGATTTGCATAAACGAACGGACGAGCGAGGCGAACTTGGCCCTTCTGTCCAATCCCCTCCTCTTGTCTGCCTCCTCCGTGTCCACTTTAAAACAGCCTCACTTCGAAAAAAAAAAAGGGAAAACATTATTTATTTATTTATTGAAAAGTCGGTCACTCGACTTTGTCTTCATGTTTTATTATTTCCACTAAACGTTTTTGATTCGTGACGTTAAACTCAGGTAATTCACTTAAATGGTCATTTTGTTGACTGTTTCGACCATTTAAAGGAAGATTAATCCTAACTCGGTCAAAAAGTTTCCCCAAAACAAACAAGTTTTCCCTCCAGTACAAACTGTGAGGGCTTGAAATTGTTGTTATACATTGGCGGCACCTAAGGCAAAATGTGTGTATTGCACCTAACACCGAGTAAAATGATGTCATCCACCGTTCGCGTTTTTAGAAAATGCTTTGTTTGAATTTTGTTTTTTTTTTTTGCTTTTTAGTATTAATTTTGAGTTTTTTTGCGGGTTATGGTTAGGCTAACCATTTTTTAGTTACAGTATTCCATTATTCGTTAACGATTATAACCTTGGTGAAAATACGGTTGAGCGATGCTATGATCTCGTCGCGTTTCGTGATCGCGATAAATTTCCGGTCGAACATGGTGATCAGCAGTGAGAATATCTACTCAGTCAAGCTTGAAATCGGAGTTGACCTTTCCATTTTGGTTTTTGGTGTGTGGTAATTTGTCTCATTTTTTGTTTATTTAATCTGTAAAACACATTAAAAAACCCGATTTGCCGTCACACCCCTTCCCCAGTACGGCTTTTTGAATACTAGACTTCTTGGAGCCTCTCAAAAATAGCCAATGCTGACATCTGTTGGTTGGAGTTAGACATTACACCATATGAACAGCAGCATAGGTTTTCCCCCCTTCCTTATTTTTATACATTTGTGAGTACAGTAATGTTGAGGAATTGTTCTTTTTTTTCCATGTTTGTCTGTTTTATTTTTTTCAGCGATTGGCTGCCAACCAGTTCAGGTGGTTCCCCGCCTACTGCTCGAAGGGAGCTGGGATAGGCTCCAGCACACCCGCGGCCATTGTGAAGATGAGATCCATCAGAAAATGGATGGATGGATCGTGCTTCATATGTTGATATAATTCACTAACTTGTGTTTATTAAAAATAAATGGTGTTAATAACTGAGATACCGCGATAGGAACAATTATATACTTTCTTTTTTTTCTTTTTTTTGTCATGTCGCTCAGCCCGAGGTGAAAATGTGATTTTTGTTCGTGCAGTACACGGTTGTGAAGACCTCACGATTAGTGGCGTGCAAAGCATCGTTGCTGTCTGGATTTCCAAGTGCAAATATCTGTTCTCAAATGTAGGAAATAAAAGGATAAAGTGGACAAAAAAAACTCAATGAGACTACAGATAACTGAGAATTCTACTTAAACAAAGTTAACAAGTATTTTTATTTGACTACTTACCACCACTAGTGTGTGTGCGCGCGCGCGTGAATGAAAGAGAGAGAGAGAGAGAGAGAGAGAGAGAGAGAGAGAGAGAGAAAGAGAGACGTCATAGCAGTCAGCTGAGCGTTTGTTCTCCACCTGAGGGGGAGTTTATCCCTGATTTTTATCTCCTGCATAGTTTATGTGTGTGTGTGTGTGTGTGTGTGTGTGTGTGTGTGTGTGTGTTTTACATCCCATCCATCTCACATCAACTCTGGGATGTACTGCCTCCTCCCACAGATCCTTTCTCACAGGCCACGTCACGCCCATATGAACACATCACAATAAGCCGCAGTGTTTGCAGCCTGTCGACAATGTTCATTTAAAAAGGAAGCACGATTTGGACATTTTCAGGAAAAAATGTGCTTCATAAATTCAAGAAAGCTAGATGCTGTGTTTTTATCTCGGCGCAATTTCGCAGACGAGCGCAGACCAGGCAAATCAGTGAGTTGTGTGGAACTGTGGGAGTGGTCACATCGGTCACATCGGTCTTGAGCTTTCACTGTACCCTGCACAGATTCAAGACACCCTGTGCTAGATGGAGCAAAGCAGACCCAAAACATAACAGAGCTCGGAAGAGTGTTTTTGTTGGGGTTTATTTTGCTATACTTCATTTTTGCGTCTGTGTACATAGCGCTGAACACTGACTGCTTACAAGTTTGAAGACACGTGTGATGGTAATTAGAGGACACACTTTGGTTTCTTCTTTCTAGGCTCAAATTATTTTTAATCTTTTTTTGGGGGAACCATCAATTTTGTCTGGACGTTTCATTCGGGGTTTTTTTTTGTAGTTTTCATTATTTCTTTAAAATTGATTACGACTTTTATGATTTTCTTTAATTAACAGTGGGGTACAAACCAAGTGGTGGCACTTTTGCTCCCTCTCCGGAGAAGTCAGCAGCTTTGCCCCCGCTGCCCATTGGCACAGGGAGCAGGGAGGGCCACAGAGGGGAGGGCTGTCCCCCCCTGCTCGCCTTCCTCCCTGCCTGCCTCCCTCCAGTAGAGGATGAGCTCTCCTCCGAGTGGCAGCACTTGGTGCCAGGAGCTCCAGGGCCCTCCAGCCTCTTAGCAAAGCACCTCTCGGTCAAGCCAATGGACGAGTGTGCCCGCGTCCTGGAGCTGCTGGGCATGCTGCTGTACGTCGGCGCGTGGCTGTGCGTCCTGGGGGCGACCGTTTCCCCGCGCTGGCTAAGCATGTCCACTTCCCTGCTGCCCGTGGAGAGCTACGAGCTGGGCCTGTGGGAGACCTGCGTGGTCCAGGACACGGGCGGCATGGAGTGCCGGGCCTACGACAGCATGCTGGGCCTCTCGCCAGATCTCAAGCTGGGCCGCGTGCTCACGTGCGCCTCCCTGGCAGTGGGCGCCCTGGGCTTCCTGGTGGCCATCCCCGGCGTGTCGCTGGTCAACGGGTGCGAGGAGGACGGCGCCAAGAGGACGTTGGGCACCACGGGCGGGTTGCTGGGGATGCTCTCCGGGGTTCTGTGTTTGATCCCCGTCTCTTACGTGGCCCACGTGGCCGTGGTGCGCTTCTTCGACGACACGCTGCCCGACGTGGTACCGCGCTGGGAGTTTGGCGACGCCCTGTTCTGCGGATGGGCGGGAGGATTCCTCCTGGCGGTGGCCGGACTCCTCCTGGTGCTCGCCTCCCGCTCAGCCGGCCGAGAGCCGCCCCCTGTGGCTGGGCCGCAGAGGAGGTACCAGGTGATGAACACGGTGCTGGCCCGGGCCGAGTACGTATGAACGCGAATCACAGGAAAACATCGTAATCAAGCATTAATCAACATCTTTCACTTTTGACATGAACATAGAGAGGGAAATATCCCAATAGAAGCTGCTGTCATCTGTAAAAATGAATGAAGTGTGTTTTGGTCCTGTGTCAATGGCATATTTTCCAGGTGGCGCTCAAGCTAAAACTAGATTGTGTATGATATGTTTATGTGCTCTGTGATCTTAAAGAATCATATCATGTCTCCATTTTTTTTTTTTTTTGGTAGCATTGTATTCTTCCTGTGTCAGTGAAATGTTTCTAGGTGGTGCTTGAGTGAAAATATCCAGATTGTAAAATGAGCACTAAAAGCGTACATTGTAGTATAATTTGTTTTACGTGCTGAGTGATCACAATAAATCATATCGAGTTGACATGTGTTAGTCATCGAAATATTGTTTGCACTCTATCGGCGGGATATTTTCTTGGCGGGGGCTGAAGCTAAAACTATTGTGTATTATTGTTTTCGTGCTATATCATCATAAAGAATCAGATCATGTGCCATTGTGTGATAACGTTACATTTTTGCTCGATCAGTGGAACGATTTCCAGGCAGAGCTCGAGTTAAAATATTCTGCTTGTAAAATGTGCTTATTTGTTTTATGTGCTGAATGATTCAAATGAATTATTTTAACGTTACGCGAGTCATTTAATCATTGTTGCAACAGTATCAACGCGATTATGAATCGCGATCGTCGGGTAACGGGATTGGGAAGTGAGCACGAAAACTGTACATTATACAATCGTTTGGTAGGTGTGAAGAATGATCATAATTATATCACACAGACATTTAAACGTTTGTCCATCTTCTATACAGTCTTGGTCCTCTACCAGTGGGAGGTTTTCTAGGCTGCGCTCAAGTTAAAACTGGATATTGTTGTATAATAAGAGTTAATCAGCAGTATGATCGTAACCAAAGCGAGCACACTTTCCTCCGCTTCCGATTGGCTGTCAGTCACTCGGACCCCGCCGTCTGTTTTGCCGTTGTTGGAAACGCAGCGTGAGTCTAATTCCATCGCATTTCCTGCTCGCCGGCCCAGCTAAGCTGCGTTTAATGAACGCCTTAATGGGCGGCGCGCACTGCGAAGAATGCGGTGCAGGTCGCCCTCCTTCTCCCCCGCTTTCACTTAATTACATGGCTTTGCCAAATGGTCAGAGGCCACCGGCGTCACTGGAAAGCAACGATCGCACAAACATACAACATGTGGCGTTTGCTCTCATCAGAGGAGGCTAATTGACCTTTTCATAATGTTTGGAAACAACGGGAGATGGCTTTTTTTTCTCGGATGGGAGAAAACGAGTGACTACGTCGCTGATTTGAAGTGAAAATATGACAAAACATTGTTGTTTTTGGCCTCGCGCTGCCACGTCAAGGTTTCGTTTTTATTTGGTACATTTTCCTCCCCCTCAAAAATATAAATGAATTCAGCGGAATCTGTGGTTGAGGAGGAGAAAACAAGTGGATGTCCTAAAGAGTTGTAAACCTCGCGAATAACACAGTAGACACTTCTCAAGGGACAGAAGGAAGACATTTTCCCCATATTAAATTACGCGATGAGTAATTTGAGAAAGCACATTAGCTAGCCTTTGAGCTAGCATCTCCGCTATAGCACAGCATCCATTAGCCAGTTCCCCAATGATGATGTAAATTCTATGTGTATTTTCTAATCAATTTACCTGTTGAAATGTACATTTCAGCCGGTATTCCGTCTCCCTTGGTAGCAATTCAACTCACTTGACATCATTTCGATGAACACGTCACACATTAAAATGACTGTGGTAGAGAAGAAGGCAAAAAATAATCATTCAAGCCAGTTAGCTTGTTTTCTCAATGGCTCTGCTTTAGTCATATGTCATTTAAGAGTTTGTTCGTTTCTGAAGCTTAGTTTAGACAACATTGGATCTTATTAGTCCCTCCAGTCATTCCGTCAGCACACGAGAGCCTATTGAAGAAATAATGACAGACCTGGAAAGCTCGAGTCAAGAGCTTTAATTTCAGATGTTACTTGACCTGGTTTGTCACAAATTGGTTTTGATTGGTTGACCAGAGAAAAATGTGTTCCGGCCAATTTTAACGAGCAAAACATGTCTTGACTCTTTGGGGAGTACACTGCATTTCATTTTAATTTTACTGGATATGTTTTGTAACATTATTCAATAGTTATTGTTTCTAAACTGCTCCGTATTGATGGGATTGCCACGTGAGAGTCATGGTATGAAGAGAAAGTCCCCACTGAAGGCTCATCGACCAAATATTCAGCCCGCGACTGAGTGCAATATGGATGTGACTGTTGTCGTCAGCGCTACAGTCATCCATTTGTAATTTATTGGGGCATTTCTAATCAGAGATAAACTGGAAAAAAAAAGTAGCTAGATGACTGTATTACTTGAAGGGTATAATATGACCAGGAATGATCTCCATTAGTGCAGATTGGACACAAATAGACGTCTATTAGCAGGGTGCACATCTTACCCGCTGAGTTTGGGCAGCAGGGGGGAAAAACACACACGCACACACACGAGATGTTGTTTGGGATTATTAGTCCCCCGCAGGCTCAGAAAATGGCCTCCCGCTTACATGCACTGAAACACAAACAAATAAAAGCTGCTGGAAGAATGAAGTTCCATAATCCGAGGTGGCAAAATACGCTGTACTTCAGTAGAAGTACAGATTTTTTTTTTTTAAAGACTCTTGCAAAAGATGAGTGAAAGCAGAAGTACTGATTTCAAATCCTTTACTGAAGTAAAAGTGAAAAAGTAGAGATCCTGAAATGTGCTCTAAAGTTTTTTTAAAGCCTTTGAATAATGAGCCGATTTCGACAAAATAAGGAATCAAAAGTACAGATATCGTTAAAAAGTCGTCAGGAAAATAAATCCTGGAGTGTAGCACAGATATTCAAGTACCCTACCGCTGCCTACAATGACACTTAAAAAGCACAATAGAAGACCTGACATGAAAACTGACCATTACAATCAGAATCCTTTATCTCCGTGGGCAGTAAAACATTGTCGTAAAAGATTCAAGATGGAAGATTTGATACGATAAATATCAGTTGGGGTTCAGAGATCACATTTTTATCACCGTCACAAATCTTGTGGGCTTATTGCGGGAAAGTCGAGTACACGTGAAAGATCACATCACGCAGTATTGCTTGGACAACCAGTTACAAAACACATCGACATAGTTTTTAAACTGAACTGATTTCTTTTCTCTGAATTATTTTTCAAATATACTTTTCTTGCTAAAAGTTTCATGAAAAAATATTAATGTAAAATGTATGTATTCTAATGGAATAGGTTTAAACGTTTCACCAGATTAAAAAAAATGTTATTTTTATTATTTCAAATATCATATTATATATAATCAAATATATATTTTTGTTTTTTTTGGGGTGGTGGGTGTTATGTCCTGTTCTTACGTTGGTTGCTTGCTTGCATTTCAGTCTGCAGGGTTACTCTGCTGATAAATGACACGGCAGAATAGATAAGAAGGACCAGTCATGTCAGCCTTATCTGCAAATGTGGGAGATTGTGCGCCGGGAACGTTGTGCTCCTTCACTTTTGGCAGTTTGTCTTCCTTCAGCGCTCCGAGCGCCACTCGTGCCGCACTCTTGCTCCACTCGGGCTGGACTTATGTTTCTGACGGCTGCTCAACAGCCTTTTGTTTGCCCCGAGTGGGCCGCGGCCGCTCTCTGCTCTTCTCTTCACTGGATGGCTGGCTGGCAGCCCCCTCTCCAAAAGCTCACGTGTTAAGCCTCCTACATCCAAGTTCACATTGTCGAGCTGACCCAGCAACATGCCTCATCCATCACATTGTCCATTTCGATATCCATATTTGATGCTGCTTACTTTTTTTGGGGGGGTGGGAGACTTCGGTACATGATGGAATAACAACGAGCCCCTTGTGGCGAAGCCAAACGGCAGCCATCTTACATTGCCACTCATTTATCGGTGTTTATTAGAACTTCACTGTTTGCATCGCCCACCGTGCATCGTGACTTAGTGAAGATGGGTTTACATTTTGTAGCAAATTTTCACTTTCAATTCTTTAATGGTTCTGACATGATGCAGACGAATCTTTGAGCAGTAGTCGGAAATATACCTTAAGAGAAAATTTGCAATCGCATTCTTACCTATGAAATTTGCATGTAGCGCTTCTTCCAGACAAGCTGGTGTAACCGTACGCCACACATCGCCGTTTTCACCAAAGAGACAGAAAACACCGCAGCCAAATCAATGTACAGTCTTCAAGTTTGGCGCACTTAGTGAATGGCAACATAGAATGGCCGCCTGTGGCTTCACTTCTCGCCAGGGCGAGTAAAACGGATCGTTAGTCCAAAATCTACACGTCTGTGTCTGAGATGAATAAAAACAGGTACATTTATATCATTTTCTCATCACGACACTTGATCAGCATGAAAAGCGGGATTATCCCTGCCTTGCTTGTCCGCCTCTGCCAACCCCCTTCCATGCAGCTCGGGTTCGAGGGTCCTCCACACGTGCCGGTGGGCGAGAAACAGCAGCCCGCTGACAATCATGAGGACGGCGGCCACGAAGCCCACCCTAACAGCTGTGCCGACTTGCTGGCCGGCGGGAGCGTCGGGAAGCCCGAAGCGGGGCGGGAAGGGGATGGTAGCGTTGTTCACCACCGCGCTCGCGTTCCACACCAGGGGCACGAGGACGAGAGCCGCGGTGAAGAGATAGAGCGCCCCCGCAAGGATGAAGGCTGCACGCACACCGCCATGACATTCCATTGTGAAGTAAACCCGCCTCACCGCCTGGACTGCGGCGGCATTGCCCGCCAGGCCGCCCAACATGGCCAGTGCCATGAGAACCTGCGCCACCCGTATTTCCACCGGGACAAAACGATCCGATATGGTCATAGTCTGGCAGTTTTCCATCTTGGGTAAGGCATGGCTGTGGAAGCAAGCTCGCCAGATGCCCACCCAGGCCACGCCCGAGGTGATGATGGACGTGCAGTTGTCGGGGTGCAAGTGCCACAGGCGCCACTCGTCCATGCCCGTCGTGGCCATGGTGAGGATCCACGCCAGGCAGCCGGCCAGCAAGCCCAAAAATTGCCAATGGCCTGTGTGCGCCAGGAACAACATGTTGATATTGATGATGATGATGATGATGATGATGATGAGGTCAAGGGTCAAGGTTGCTCTTGCTTTGTCTCCCTTAGGAGAATTTTGTCTCGGGACAGCTGCGTATATGAATATAAACAAAGCATCATTAACAAATGATGTATCATTAGTTCTTGCACTCCACACTTAACGGTACATTCGCTGCCACCCATGTCACTCACCAGGCATGGATGGGCCCCACTTTTTAAAGTTAAGTTTCAAAAAAATCAGATTAAGTGATGATCGTGAGCTAAAGTGGACAAAATGCATAATACATGCGCCTTACGAAATACAAAATGGAAAAATGTGCAACTCTCAAGGAGGAATGAATTTTTGACAACTGCTTTCAAAGCAGTTTGTCTCTCTGATCACGTTGTTGGCAACGCATTCCTGGGTCAAAATCACAACAAAGTTTCTTTGGCGCGTTCAAGAGAATCAGTTGGTCATCATGAAAATGTAGTAAAAATGCAAAACCTTTGAGGCAGTGATATGTCTCTTACAATGTGCTTCCTTCATTTCATACGTTTATACATATTCATTTATTTCATTGAAGGTACCGGATGTGATTTTGGCATGTCTGACACACTCCTTTCCTAACTACAAGGAGTCATAAGTACTTCATAGAGATTCATACCAATTTTCTGATTTTCTTCAATAGAAGCTGAAACAGCTGAGTATTTTACACAAATGTGTCGTAATTTCATCACAATGTGCGCGTCGTTGGACATTGTCCACTCTGTTGCAGTGAAATATCAAACGGAGTAAAAACCTTTGAGAATTTGTTAACAGCAGCTAGTCAGCTTGCTGAATGAAATATGTCGCCAAGTGGTGGTCCGCCATATATTCAGTAAATATAAAGAAGAAAGAGACGTACCATTTAATTAGAGTTGGATTCACATTCAGCTGAGCAACGTTTGATGAATTGGTGGCGATGATGATGGGGAGAGGCCTGACATGTTGACTCCAGGATATCACTGTCACACGTTTAAAGATGGTTGCCGTCAACAGGGTGAAATATTTTAGTTAGTAGGAGCTTTTTTTTCCCCACCACAACGCCACAAACACGTGGCAACAGCTCCGATGGCACCATTCGTAAAACAAACGTTTCCATATCATTCGACCAAGGCAGAGTGATTGAGAAAACGGGGTAATTGTCTGAAATGTTGATTTTTTTTTTTTAATGCAGCTGATCGATACCAGATCATAAGAATTGCTGCTCCATATGTGCTAAACTAGCCGATGTTTGAAGATTTATAATTACGCTAATTCCCACGAGCTTGTCTATGTCGTTCTGCATTATACATTAGCGTCAAGCTAGCAGAGTGAGAACAGTTGCTAAGGGATACTTTAGAAAATTGTGATTATTTTAATATTGGCTCCCATAAGATTGCTTACCTAATAAAATGTCAATCCTTGAATAGAAGCCTAACACAAATGGTACATTAACTACACAACACAACAAACCTCATATTTACAATTGTGCTGAGTTTAAGTGGCAGTAGTTACCCGTAAAGACGTCCA
The DNA here is from genome assembly GCF_001891065.2 of Hippocampus comes. Classification (NCBI taxonomy): domain Eukaryota; kingdom Metazoa; phylum Chordata; class Actinopteri; order Syngnathiformes; family Syngnathidae; genus Hippocampus; species Hippocampus comes. The sequence goes on along the minus strand of NW_017806175.1, from coordinate 7,253,889 downwards.
TCCAGGGTGAACATTTCCAAATGCAGGCCTTTTCAAAACAAGGAGTCGACAGCACCGAGCAGACCTTGCAACTGTAAAAGATGTTCGAGTAACTGTCACACTATCGGCAGCCCAGCAGGGCTTGGCTGAGTTAATGAGTGACACCAATGAGCGGGGCACCTGGAAAAATGCACTAACCACAAAAAAAAAAAAAGAAAAAAAAAAAAGAAAAAAGGGGCAACAAGGAGATTTTTTGACATTTGGATTTAATTTTCCCCATAGGGATTTTCAAGCAGATCGGGAATGAAGCCAAAACTAGCTCCAAAAAGTGGGTGCAGTAAAAATAAAATGCTGCAAAAAAAAAAAAAGAAAAAAAAAAAAGAAAAAAGGGGCAACAAGGAGATTTTTTGACATTTGGATTTAATTTTCCCCATAGGGATTTTCAAGCAGATCGGGAATGATTTTTGTGCCCGCCTGAGTGGAAGCTACGCAAAAGAGGGCCGTGAAAGACGGGTGGGAGTCATACAACACATTTTTTAACATTTTGTTTCGCCCGCCATGCAATTCTAAAAAAAAAAAAAAAAAAAAAAAACAACCCCGCCCCCCCCCCAAAAAAAAAGTCTGAGAAATTATTATAAAAAGTCACAAATGTTCATAATATAGAACAATAAACATTTCTTCAATTTAGCACGGCTCTTGGTTGGACGTTGGCGTCAGCGTGGTTAGCGACAGGCACTTGCTACTGAATGTCAAGTGCATCTCCTGTGCGGCCAAGTGCTCTGTAAAATGTCAACAACAGGGATGTGGGGGCGGGGGGGTCACTTCAAGGCCAGTGGCTGTTGGACCGTGAGAGAAAAAAAAGAAGAAAAAAAAATAGGAAATGCCTGGCATGAAAAGATGATAAATAGTGGTTATTCCGAGATCACGTGGCAGCTCCGGTGTTGTCCGCCTGATGTGCCGATCCAAAGGCTACAATAAATTACTAAAAAAAAAAAAAAAAAAAAAAAAAAAAGAACTTAAGGATACAGTGAAGCCCCATTGCATCACGGTTCATTTCATGTCCCAGCTCTATCGTGGATTTTTCATCGTAAATTCTTTTTTTTTTTTTTAAAACATTATTCAGTCAAACTTAAAGAGTTGTGCATCACTGGATTTTTCATCGTAAATTCTTTTTTTTTTTTTTTTTTATAAACATTATTCAGTCAAACTTAGAGTTGTGCATCGTCACTGTAGTACCACTTTGTGCCACAACTTGCTGAGCAGCACTGAGCTCTACTGAAAGAGATGTCGCCAAATAGAAGGAATGGCAGAGATGATCCGAAACTTTTCTTATTATAAAGTAACAGTAGTCGTTCCCAGAGAGCCGAAAGAATACAGTATGCGCGTGTGAATATTGCTACGAGAGTAGGATTTGGGTGAACATTTTGGTTTTTGAAAATACAGGGGTGCCTTGAGATACAAGATGAATTTATTCCGTGACCATGTTCATAACTCAAAACACTTCTGTTGCAAATCATCTTTCCCCAATGAAATGAATGAATGTGCCATGAATCCATTCCAGTCCACCCCTCAAAAAAATGCTTTCAACGTGTTTTTCAATAAAGAAATTAGCATGCTATCATAGTATTTTTTTTGTTTGTTTGTGCATCACGAGGAATTTATTTGGCACCTTCTGATGTGTGTGACTTAGCCACTGAGGGGCAGAGTAATGCAGTCATGCAGTCAAATGAAAAAGTTTCACACGGACTGTGACTCAGTTCGCTGCTATAATTTGTCGGCTTTCTCGGAGGATAAAGAATATATGCCTGTGAGAATTGTATTACTCAATTGTCTGTCTGTGTGTTGAGGCACCGTTTGTGTCCAAATATCTGTTGCTTCAAGGACTTTAACAGCACACCTAGTGATGCTATTCATTAGGCCATCTGTGCCATTTTGCACTGTGCGTTAATATTGAGCTGGCAGAAGGCGAAGTTGTTTTGGTGTTTTGTTCAGTTTGATGGTAAACTTCAAGGGAGTGGCATTTAAATAACTTGAAATTTTTTGCTTGGTAAATTTTTCCCGATCAGCCAAATTGCTACTTGCTGCGAACAAAGTGAACTGTGGTAACTGTCACCATACCGTGATTACATGTCAAATGTTTGCAAGTCAAACCAAAAAAACAAAACAAAAAAACTCGTAAGCTTGTTCACTTGTGTCTCAAGGCACCACTGTGCAATGTTTCAATCTCTTCTATTTTGTGTGGCCCAAAAAAAAAAAGGAAAAAAAAAAAAAAGGAAAACATTTTTTAATCTGGTCTCTTCATACCGCAGGTTTTCATGGATCACGGGTGAGTGTGTAGCGTATCCCCCCACGATAAACAGGGTTTCACTGCATTCAACACAGGTGCCGAGAAAAAGCAGCATCTTTCTTCAGGCAGCCGTGTTGGGGCTGACAGAGAAATACCTCAGACTCTGGCGGCCCCCGGTGGAGGCGAGGTGCACCTCACAGCAAGCCTTTCAAAAAGCCAAGCGCTGCTCGATGGGCAAACTGTCCAGCAGGCACTTGAGCTGCTCTTCGCCCAGCTTGATTTTGTCCTCCAGCTTGCGCTGCTCGATGATGAGCGCCGACTTCATCTTGACAAAGTGCTCGTAGTCGGCCATGCCGTCCTCGGGCAGGTAGCTGGCCAGGATGTCGTAAACGGCCCGCTCGCGCCGATCCAGGTTGTCCTTCAGCTCCTTGGCGTCCTCGTGCTGCCGTATCAGCAGCTTGCGCTTCTCCGTCAGCGTGCGCTGGAGGGAAAAAAGGGGTGGGGGGGGGGAAGTTGGAGAAGAGCCATCTCATGAGACATTGGTCAGGAGTTGTTGTGCTGGAGCTGGGAGTCATCTATACTTCTCCAGACATGCAAATGTATTAAATCCAATTCCAGACATTTCCAAATTTGCATAGAAATCCTGTGTATTCTGCGTACAACTTCTAAGTGAGTCTCAAGTCTTCACCTTCACCGGCTCGTTGGCCTGGCACCCCTGCTGGCCGCGAGCCTCCACCTCGTCTCCCAGCGCGTTGTTGTCCAGCACGTCCTCCTGCAGGCTTTGGCGGGCTTCGCGCAGGACCTGAAGCTTCTTGCTCAGGCTGTCCATCAGCTCTTGCTGCACCAGATCGAACGCATTTATTGGTGACTTTCAATTTTTTCATACACTAGACAATTTTTTTTTTTTTGCCGTGTACTGCGCAGCCCCTTTCGCACTGCTCATCAAGGCCTACAGAAGACTAATTTATCATTTTGTGAGGAGTGTGTCGTACTTTCTTGTTCGCCAGATCCATGTCCAGTTCGTCCTCCGAGTCGTCATAGTCCTCGTTCTGCTCCTGCATGTCTTTCATTTTGATGAGAAGCTCAGCTTTGGGGGCCGACGTGCTGTAATACGCAGAGCTGGTCACCAAGGCAACCGCCGCCGCCATGCTGTCTTCCTTCTCCCTGAAATAAGATCAGAACATTGTCATCGCGATGTCTAACATGATAACCATGACGTGTTTGACACTCTTCCAAAGACAGCCCCAAAGAGTGAGAGTTGAATGTTGCTAGCTGAGATTCGTGGCTGGCTGTGAACTGGCTAACGGTTAGCGTTTTAGTGCCCGTTTTTGTGGCCATCGTAGCTTGTGTATAAAAGGCGCATTTTTTTTTTTTTGTTTTTGTGTTTTGTTACGTCTTAAATTTTCCTTTTGTCGCATCATCTTATTTCTCCACAAAGTGATGACTGAGTCTGTAGCATTATTTGAGTTATTCGATTCATCATTTTAGCCCGACTCCAGACTGAGTTGAAAATTCCTGACCTTTCCTCAGCCTGCCGGGTGGCGTTCGGGGGTTTGGCGGGTGCTTTCTTGCGTTGGTGAGCTCCTTCCAGCAGCTGCTCGCCCTGAGGGAACAGGCCCTCCATCAGGTCCATGGTGGTTTTCATCTTGCTCTGGTCCAGGATGTCAGCCAGCGACTTGTCCTTGTCCATGATGTCGCGGGCCAGCTCCTCCCTCTTCTGCTCTTCAGACATCGTCGGGGTGGCGGCGTCCCTCTCGCCCTGGTCCGAAGTCACACCAGGTTCATCAAGTTCTTTCTGCCGAGTGAAAGTGCAGAAGACCGAGTCCTGCCCACTGGCTCCCAATCTGCCGAGTTTGCTAATATCAGGACCGCCCGTTCCGGCCGCAGATGCCTCGTCAGGCCGCGGAAACGTCCTCCCGTTCTCCGTCTCCGGCATTCCCTGAGAGCGCACGATCCTGACGGGCACTTTCTTCACCGCGCTGCTTGGCTTTTCCGTCCCGTTTTCCATCCTGGAATGGAAAGAAAACACAGTGAGAATAGTTTGGGGAGGAGGAAAAAATTTCCTGTGGCCACATGCAAGTGATTTTAAATGTCACTGCACGATGGCAGAGAGTTTTTCCATGCCCAGCGACAAGAAGATCTCAATGCGCTGCTCTATGAATCTATCAAATTAGAAATTTACTAGAAAGCAGATGAAATAGAATGAAACCTCTTTGGGAATCAGGCCGAATTTGTACTTTTTTTTTCTTTCATTTTTAAATCTTTTATCCTGAATACGAGGATGTCTCAAATAGACATTGACAATTTTATTGGAACGTAAGATTCAACCAAGGTTAATATAGTTTGCGAAAACCAACGAAATGAACAAAAATGGACCCCCCCCATAACATTTTTAAAAATTAAAACTACTCACTATATAGTATTTTCATCTTTATCAATTCATTTGTGAGCAATTAATTTCATGTGAGCTTTCAGGGTTCATTTTTAATTTATTTCAGTGTTGCTGTATGAACATGCAGGACAAGAAAGGTCAAATAGTCATTTAAAAATTATTCTTGACCTTTCTTGGCGAGACAATGCTGGAAAAACTGAAACTAATGCTGAAAGCCATAAAAACTAAACTAAAACATTTTTATTTTGGGATGAATGAATGAATGAATGAATAAATAAAT
>NW_017806175.1:7206518-7237838 GCF_001891065.2 Hippocampus comes | reverse complement strand
ATGTGCCATGAATCCATTCCAGTCCACCCCTCAAAAAAATGCTTTCAACGTGTTTTTCAATAAAGAAATTAGCATGCTATCATAGTATTTTTTTTGTTTGTTTGTGCATCACGAGGAATTTATTTGGCACCTTCTGATGTGTGTGACTTAGCCACTGAGGGGCAGAGTAATGCAGTCATGCAGTCAAATGAAAAAGTTTCACACGGACTGTGACTCAGTTCGCTGCTATAATTTGTCGGCTTTCTCGGAGGATAAAGAATATATGCCTGTGAGAATTGTATTACTCAATTGTCTGTCTGTGTGTTGAGGCACCGTTTGTGTCCAAATATCTGTTGCTTCAAGGACTTTAACAGCACACCTAGTGATGCTATTCATTAGGCCATCTGTGCCATTTTGCACTGTGCGTTAATATTGAGCTGGCAGAAGGCGAAGTTGTTTTGGTGTTTTGTTCAGTTTGATGGTAAACTTCAAGGGAGTGGCATTTAAATAACTTGAAATTTTTTGCTTGGTAAATTTTTCCCGATCAGCCAAATTGCTACTTGCTGCGAACAAAGTGAACTGTGGTAACTGTCACCATACCGTGATTACATGTCAAATGTTTGCAAGTCAAACCAAAAAAACAAAACAAAAAAACTCGTAAGCTTGTTCACTTGTGTCTCAAGGCACCACTGTGCAATGTTTCAATCTCTTCTATTTTGGGTGGCCCAAAAAAAAAAAGGAAAAAAAAAAAAAAGGAAAACATTTTTTAATCTGGTCTCTTCATACCGCAGGTTTTCATGGATCACGGGTGAGTGTGTAGCGTATCCCCCCACGATAAACAGGGTTTCACTGCATTCAACACAGGTGCCGAGAAAAAGCAGCATCTTTCTTCAGGCAGCCGTGTTGGGGCTGACAGAGAAATACCTCAGACTCTGGCGGCCCCCGGTGGAGGCGAGGTGCACCTCACAGCAAGCCTTTCAAAAAGCCAAGCGCTGCTCGATGGGCAAACTGTCCAGCAGGCACTTGAGCTGCTCTTCGCCCAGCTTGATTTTGTCCTCCAGCTTGCGCTGCTCGATGATGAGCGCCGACTTCATCTTGACAAAGTGCTCGTAGTCGGCCATGCCGTCCTCGGGCAGGTAGCTGGCCAGGATGTCGTAAACGGCCCGCTCGCGCCGATCCAGGTTGTCCTTCAGCTCCTTGGCGTCCTCGTGCTGCCGTATCAGCAGCTTGCGCTTCTCCGTCAGCGTGCGCTGGAGGGAAAAAAGGGGTGGGGGGGGGGGGGAGGTGGGGAAGAGCGATTTGTTGTGCTGGAGCTGGGAGTCATCTATACTTCTCCAGACATGCAAATGTATTAAATCCAATTCCAGACATTTCCAAATTTGCATAGAAATCCTGTGTATTCTGCGTACAACTTCTAAGTGAGTCTCAAGTCTTCACCTTCATGTTTCAAGGCAAGCGTTTGTACGTACCCGCTCCTCGGGCGTGGCCTCCTCGTCCAAGCTGTTGAGGGCGTTCTCCACCCTGGCCAGGCGGCCCGACAGCGAGAGCAGCAGGCTCACCACCTTGTCCAGGTCGCCCACGAACATGCGGAACTTGTCCAGCTCGTTGGGCTTGCACACCTGCTGGACGCGAGCCTCCACCTCGTCTCCCAGCGCGTTGTTGTCCAGCACGTCCTCCTGCAGGCTTTGGCGGGCTTCGCGCAGGACCTGAAGCTTCTTGCTCAGGCTGTCCATCAGCTCTTGCTGCACCAGATCGAACGCATTTATTGGTGACTTTCAATTTTTTCATACACTAGACAATTTTTTTTTTTTTTGCCGTGTACTGCGCAGCCCCTTTCGCACTGCTCATCAAGGCCTACAGAAGACTAATTTATCATTTTGTGAGGAGTGTGTCGTACTTTCTTGTTCGCCAGATCCATGTCCAGTTCGTCCTCCGAGTCGTCATAGTCCTCGTTCTGCTCCTGCATGTCTTTCATTTTGATGAGAAGCTCAGCTTTGGGGGCCGACGTGCTGTAATACGCAGAGCTGGTCACCAAGGCAACCGCCGCCGCCATGCTGTCTTCCTTCTCCCTGAAATAAGATCAGAACATTGTCATCGCGATGTCTAACATGATAACCATGACGTGTTTGACACTCTTCCAAAGACAGCCCCAAAGAGTGAGAGTTGAATGTTGCTAGCTGAGATTCGTGGCTGGCTGTGAACTGGCTAACGGTTAGCGTTTTAGTGCCCGTTTTTGTGGCCATCGTAGCTTGTGTATAAAAGGCGCATTTTTTTTTTTTTGTTTTTGTGTTTTGTTACGTCTTAAATTTTCCTTTTGTCGCATCATCTTATTTCTCCACAAAGTGATGACTGAGTCTGTAGCATTATTTGAGTTATTCGATTCATCATTTTAGCCCGACTCCAGACTGAGTTGAAAATTCCTGACCTTTCCTCAGCCTGCCGGGTGGCGTTCGGGGGTTTGGCGGGTGCTTTCTTGCGTTGGTGAGCTCCTTCCAGCAGCTGCTCGCCCTGAGGGAACAGGCCCTCCATCAGGTCCATGGTGGTTTTCATCTTGCTCTGGTCCAGGATGTCAGCCAGCGACTTGTCCTTGTCCATGATGTCGCGGGCCAGCTCCTCCCTCTTCTGCTCTTCAGACATCGTCGGGGTGGCGGCGTCCCTCTCGCCCTGGTCCGAAGTCACACCAGGTTCATCAAGTTCTTTCTGCCGAGTGAAAGTGCAGAAGACCGAGTCCTGCCCACTGGCTCCCAATCTGCCTGAGAACAGTTTGGGGAGGAGGAAAAAATTTCCTGTGGCCGCATGCATGTGATTTTAAATGTCACTGCACGATGGCAGAGAGTTTTTCCATGCCCAGCGACAAGAAGATCTCAATGCGCTGCTCTGCTTTATGAATCTATCAAATTAGAAATTTACTAGAAAGCAGATGAAATAGAATGAAACCTCTTTGGGAATCAGGCCGAATTTGTACTTTTTTTTTCTTTCATTTTTAAATCTTTTATCCTGAATACGAGGATGTCTCAAATAGACATTGACAATTTTATTGGAACGTAAGATTCAACCAAGGTTAATATAGTTTGCGAAAACCAACGAAATGAACAAAAATGGACCCCCCCCATAACATTTTTAAAAATTAAAACTACTCACTATATAGTATTTTCATCTTTATCAATTCATTTGTGAGCAATTAATTTCATGTGAGCTTTCAGGGTTCATTTTTAATTTATTTCAGTGTTGCTGTATGAACATGCAGGACAAGAAAGGTCAAATAGTCATTTAAAAATTATTCTTGACCTTTCTTGGCGAGACAATGCTGGAAAAACTGAAACTAATGCTGAAAGCCATAAAAACTAAACTAAAACATTTTTATTTTGGGATGAATGAATGAATGAATGAATAAATAAATCCATAAAAAAAAGAGCAAGAACAACTAACAAACCTGCACTAAAAGCGAATTAAGACTAACTAAAATTAAACCATAAAGGCTCAAAATGAAATAAAAGCTTCAACCAAGCTTCTTTTTATCCGTTTAAAATATTTTTTGTTAGATGCACCTCATTGATTGCATAAATGCAACACGTGCTAGAATTTTCTTAAACATACAGGTAAATAAATAAATGAATAAAATACATTTAAAAAGAGAGAGATGCAGTGTTAACTTCACTTTGAGATGTCAAAGGCGTTTTGTGGCTCCCGGTGTTGTTTTTTTCTGTGTTCGACAGGCAAAATAATTGTTTAAAGTGTTTAAGGTGGCCGACCCCAGCTCCATCAGAACAACACAATAATTTAGCAAACCGCGAACGTGCGGCTTAAAATCAATTACACTTAGGACACTGTGGAGCCTTTGGCTCTCAATAAGCTCCTGTGTACCAACAAACCACAGGAAAAAAAAAACAAAAAAACGTACCCGTTTGAATCGTGGTCCTGAAGTGAGACGGGCGGCTTGTCGCTGAGTCTCTGTGGGGAAAAGTGCGGGGAAGGCGAGCGCCGTGCCTCCATGGCAGCCGGCGTCCTGTCGGAGGGAGTGTGCGCTGGCGTGTGACGCGCAACGGCAGCAACTTGCACTTTGCCGGCTGGTTTTTTAGCCTCGCTGTTCTGGGTGTGACTTTGGGGACGCGTCGCCTCGTCTGGGTTGATGTCGGGGCACCTGGGCGGGGGAGGCTCGGCGTGCTCCGTCACCTGAGAGCGTGCCGACTCTGCTGCTCTGTCGTTGACAGCGGCTGTAGCAGCTGTCGAGGTTCTGTGCCCCGTCGCGGGAGGGGGTCGCTCGCGCTCGGCAGGCTTCTCTCTTACTTTGCAGTCCTCCAGGAAGCTGAGGATGAACGAAAAAGGCTTTTAATTACATACGCCACAAACTATCATCTCCAGCCGCCGAGGGCTTCGCCTTACTCTCGCCAGCAGCCACTGTGATTAAAAAAAAAAAAAGTCTCCTCCCTTGACTGGAGCCGCCAGCAATACTTCAGCTCCCACAAAAAGCCTGTGAGGAGGAATAAAGAATCCTCCGGAGCACTTTTAACTCTTCGGAGGAGGTTTGTCTGGTAGCGTGGCACACGTGTCACAAGCGGTGAGAAGCGACAATGACTTTGTTATGATGCTTAACTGATTCATTGCCAGAGTTCTCCATACTGACAGCTGTTTGAGAGCAATTTGACATCTCTTGGAAAACCACAGAAAATTATGTTTGCCGACAATACAGGCCGAACCTACCACAAGACTATTCTCTTGCTGACCCAAAAGTGGAGAAAATGTGCTTTTTTTTGTGTGTGCCTTTGACGGTAATCTTTTTGGCTTTGTGTCACCTCCAATTATAAAATAAGATTAAAAAAGGCACTTTGACAGCAAAACAGTAATTTATTTACAGATATACAGGAAAGAAGTATGTTCAAATTGAATGTCAGTTTTTTTTGACCTGCTGCTGCAAAGAAGTGTGTCATCTTTTCTCAGTGGCAAACACTATCTATGATCAGTGCCGCCGTGACAAACATAAATTGTTGATACCATACACATAAAACAGAAGTCCTTAAAACCGTCACACAACTTTGCCTTTAGAATGAATGTCCGCTACCTTCACGCTAACATGCAATGCAAAACGTGATCGATGGGCTATTAAATGGCATCGCAGACTCATAACTCACGGCAACAATGTACCACGAAGCACATTTCAGAGTTTGGACTTTGTTGTGTACTGCCACCTGCTGTCGATTGAAATTGACGTCAAAGTGGCCAAGGGCTCGCCTTGCAAATGACACTTGACCAAACCCCAGAAAACGCACAGAACATATTACAAAGACATTCTTTGACTTGACTTCCACTTTAAGTAAAGGGATTAAATCAGTATTTCTACTTTGACCAACTACCCTTTGCACAAATGTTCAACTTAAGTACGGAGCCTGAATACACCTCTATGTATCACCAGACGGGCTAACATCAATCCATCATGGCCATGCAGATTCCCTTGGCATGCACGTGAGAGGTTCCAAGCAAACTCAATTAGGAAGCACTGAAGTGCGTCGATTGTACAGTCATGAGATACGGTTTGCGGCAACTTACGGTCAAACAGATGCTCCCCTTCAAGCTTTTTTTTTTTTTGTACATATAGATCACATAAAATGAACAGATAATCTCCCTAACTAAATATCTGGCATTCCACTGGGAGACTAATTTGATGCACTATTAAATGAAGTTAATTCAACGTGACGGATTGACAAACTAGCAAGTTTCCTTTTCGTGCAAAGACAACAAAACAAGTTGCACCGCTCACCCAAAAGGACGCTTCAGGCCCGTCATTTCCATCGTGACGCAAGTAAGACTGCCTTCTCTCTTTCTCCCCTGTTGCCATCTCCTCACCGCTGTATCAATATCACAGACTGGGCGGAGCTCATCGGCCAGACACCCCGATGACAATGACTGTTGTCATGCAAAGGCCCATAATGAGGGTTGCTCCAGACGATACTCTACACCCCCGACGGTGGGTGTCACCTGCACGGGTGTGCCTTTGTTGGGGTGGGCAGTATAGAAAAGCTAAAGACTCCTAAATTACTGTTCCAATGTGAACTGAAGCACCATGTGACCAGGAAGCATTCGCGAGGAACCTGTACTTCCCGACACAAAGCGGCACCACAGGGACGGCGTGTGTTGGCAGAGGTGTGGCAAGGCTATCGCGCTGCGATACCCCCCCGCAAATTATAAAGACATCACTGTCCCTCCAACAACAGAAGACAGGATCGTTAGAAGGGGGCGGGGGGATATTCTTCCCAATCGAGTACCAGTTTCCACCACATGTGATGTCTAAATGTTTACAGGAGCATGTTAAACTGCTCTTATGAGCAACAATAAACCACATACCTTGAGGCAGAGTTGAGTGGCCCAGCAGGTTTGTCCTCCATCTGGGAATATTCCTTCTCCGGCGTTATTGCGGGGCCATGAGTAGTCTGAGGAAAAACAGCAGAATCATCTCTAAAAGGAAACATTCTTGTTTCAAAGCAGCTCCTGGCAATTTCCTGGTTGAGAAAAGGATTCATGAGAATAAGATCGACGTCAGCCTCGGCCTGAAACTGAGGCGTGTCGTGAAGAACTAATGTTATTATTGGATGTCTTTCAGGTTTGACTTCAAAAGGCTTGATGACCTTTGAAAAAAAGAATCCTCACCTGTCCATAGAATTCAGCTGAAGGTGAAGATCGGGACCTCTCGTGAAAACAGGCAGGTTTGACACTCTCCTTCGAGCTCGGATCCAGAATGTTGTCGGCGGACCGGAATCGTCCGGAGGCTCTTGTCTCAGGAGGTTTCTTTTGGATGTTCCACCTGGCCTCGTACTCGGCGAAGGTGCCAAGTCGTTTCTGATCCAGGATGGAGTATGTTGGACCGCCCGGGGGGTCGTCCCCGCTCATTGTCCCTTTCGGCGTGGGCTCCGTTTCACTGGGAAAAATTCGGACTGTGGGGTCAATGGAATTCTCTGTGTTGGGAGACGTGTGGCCGGGCACAGTTGATTTCTCGTTCTGTCGGTCTGGGAAAGAGCTTGTGCTTTCTTCTTCTTTTACTCCAACTTCATGGATTTTGTCCGGTTCAGAGAAGGACTTTACCTTCTTTTCTACTCCGAAGCGCTTCCGTCCGCCAATGCGCAAAGGCGCGGATTTATTGGTCCCCACCTCTGAAAGTGTCGGAAGAGGAGTCAGATCTTTCCTGGCCATCGCAGAGGAAGGATAACTGGGTATGGCGTCAGCTGACGAGTGTTCCACCGCTACGGGTTCCAGGTCTTTCCTTCTGAAGGAAGTAGCTTTAAGGACCCGAGCTTGTGCTTCCTTCAAGTTATCCTTGTATGTGTTTGTGAAGGGGCTGTCTGCCAATGCGGGGGTGGAGCTCTGATTGGATTTCCACACATCCTGGTGGTCTTGGTTCTCATCGGGAAGAGTCGCCGCACTCTTACTCTTCTGCAGGTTGGCTCTTCTCATCTGGATTTCGTTTTTTAAGGTGGTGGCAAAGCGGTCGTTGCGTCGCATCTGCTTGGACTCGACCGTCTCCTCCGGGTCGAAAGCTTTTGAGGTCTCGTCCTTGGTGTCCGTGGCCAGCGAATGGAGGATGGGGGTTGTCTGGGGGCAGATCTTGTCGCTGGCCTGGCTGTGGTGTCTTCTATCTTGGGGGAATTCTCTGTGATGCAGGGGAAGGGATCGCCGTTGGTTCGAGAGTCTGATCGGGGGACAACTCGGGTACGGAGCTTCTTCATTTTGTGAACTTTGTCCCCTCTGGCTCCTGAGGTCATCGGCAATGGCTTTCGGGGATGAGGTTTCCACAGCAGAGGTCACGTGTTGTTTGCTGTATCCGTTCGTTTCTCTCCCATTTGAGGAGTACTGCTGTTGTGGAGAATATTTTGCTTTGGTGACTCCTTGTTGAGAATTCTGTTCGTTTCCAGTCTGGGTTAAGTTGAGGCTGGCCAAATTTTGCCTGTCCTCTGGTTTCCCCAATACAGGCTGCGACTTAGTGACACAGTAGTGTCGGCTTTGCCCAGCGCTCTCAATGTTTGGGTCTTTGGGAGCAAATGCTTGAGATGTGCTTAAATTCCTTCTGGTGTTCAGGCTGGCGGGTTGAGCGGAACCATTAGTGTGCAGCTCCTGCATGCTGGAGAAGTAGCCCCCGACATTCAGTGGCTTGGGAGCAGTCGCAGGCCACGGTTGTGCAGGAAAAGTGCTTTTGTCGCCGTGATGTTTGTGATGTGCGGGATGACCTTGCCGGACATCACAGGTGGAGAGGGAGTGCTGCTTGTTTGAGTTGAACTGGACGTGAGAGTAAAAACCTGCCCTGTCGTGTTTCGGGGACAGGTTTTGGCCACTGCGATCTTCAGTAGAAGGCTTCCCTGGAGTGCGTGAATTGGGAGGCTCGGGATGAGCTGCGACGAGGCCTCTTTCCTTGGTCGCGGCAAAACTGTCACTGCGTGCTGGCGGGAGCGGCAGTGGTGGTGAAGGGGAGGAGCTTGTCTTTTTGTCTGGAACATACCAGACAGGTCCACAACTTGTTCTACCGGAAGTGGCATGGAGGGAGCCAGCCTGGTCGTCAGCTTGGGGGGCGTCGCAGCCTCCCGGCATCTGAAAGTACGTCAGCCTGTCATCCTGTTTGACTCCCTCCATCAGACTTTGGCCGCTCCTGCCATTGACGGGCCTTCCTCCGGCATCCCACTGGCTAACTTTATACAGCACGTTCTCAGTGGAGGCGGCGTTGCTCTTTGAGAGCGTGAAGTCCGGCGTGCCAGAGCTGGTGGAGAACGAGCTGTAGGCAGAGTCTCGTTTGCCACTGCCGCCGCCTCCAAGGTGCTCCATGCTGTTGTTGGACTTAGCAAGGGACAACTGACCAGCCGGGTACGGGTGGGGGACGTGCTCTAGGCTGTCCATGCTGCCAAGAGAGCTGAACTGGTCCGAAACCCTGCAGAGGTTGGTTTGCTCCCAACCGGAGGACAGGTCAGTTGACGACGAACTGGGGGTTGAAAATGACCAAGAGCGAGGTGCTTATTATAGACCAAGTCACATTCACACAGAAATGCATTAAATGTGTTCCACTTGCTTGGATCAAGTGTGAAATATGTACATATATCTTCTACAGCCCTTCAATTGACTGTATCCAAAGGTCAGAATACATGTGACAAAACAATGTCTCTTCGGGGAAAGAAGCCTTACGTCGCATCGTATGTGGCGTGCCACACAACCGCCGAGGGTGGAGAAGATTGTGTTTTGGCTGACTCAGATTGCCCTTCGCTGAACTTAGTGGAGTGCCAGGAGTGCGGCCTGCTTATGGGTTCAGTGCGCCTGAACACAGAGAGAAGAAAACAAAATGCAGAGTGGATTTAGAGAGAGACACACGCACGCACGCACACAAAAAAATACTTGTCTCATCTCTGAGGAAGGATTCCAGCACCTTTTTGAGTGTTGAAATTCTGCCATAAAAAATAAAGATGGGGCTAAATGTTGCTAGCAAGGTGTAGCAAGAGGGGTTGCCTGTCACATGTTCATGGAAAAACAAACAAAAAACAACAACAAAAACCTCAAGGGGAAGTGTCTAAAAAAAAAAAACAAAAAAAAACATCATTTTGCTACTTTAAAAAAAAAAAAAAACAAACTCATCATTTTGCTACTTGAGATGCCCTTGCATTTGGGCAAGGAGAGCTGTTCATTTTGCATGGACATCATTTCACAAAACTAAATGTGATATCTTTTCATGACATTACCCTCAATTCCGAGTTAATTCCTGTAATTGCCATAGAAAGTTTCCACAACATTTCCACCCCTTCGCAAGACATTACCCTCAATTCCGAGTTAATTCCTGTAATTCCCATGGAAAGTTTCCAATTTAGGATATATCCAAAACCCACAACATTTCCAGCCCTTCGCAGTAAAACTAAAAACAACACATAGCTTCTCTAATCGTCACAAACTGACAAAGAACATACCCTATAAAGTGGTTCTTTCTGAGATGCGTGTCAGGAAAACAATGACAACACACATGAGAAGACACCAAGTAAAACCTCCATACATGCGCTACATGAGGAATGAGGCTAACGACAATCCACATGCCAGAGAGGAAGGCTACAAGTCGCTACAAAAAAGGAAGAAGCAGCGGAATAAAATGAATTTAAAAAAAAAAAGCTAAATGTGGGAGGAGGTTGTTGTTGGTTGGTGGTGGTGGTGGGGGGTGTACGGCGACATGAGGGTTAAGCTACGACTGGTCACTGGATGACGCCACACAACTGTACCTCATGGAACTTCGCAAAATCTTGGTAAGGAAGCTTCGGGCCACATGCACGTCATTCTCTGAGGGCATTTTCTGGGCTACAATGTCCACCATTTTCACATTCCTGGATAGCAATGGAAGGAACACATGCATACACACCAACACACACTTTTTTTTCAATTCAGCAACAATTGCGTTGGCATCACGAGACATGGCAAGATGCAGTGTCGCACTTTTTATTTTTTTTGCTCATTCTGAGACTACACCAGGGTTTCCCAAAGTGGTGGTGTGCATGCGATGCACGGTCTTCTCCGTTGAAATTAATGGTAATGCTTAATCCGCCCCCCCACCCCCAAAAAAATGTGTAGTGAGAATACTAGCATTCTACAGTATTGTTCTTTATGAAGCCAGAGAGTGATACTCTCATGAAATTAAACCGTTTTTGCATGATGATTCATTGCTTTAGTCCAATGGATTGCATGGCTACTTCTGGTGTTTGGTTGGTGGTGGTGGTGGTGGTGGGTGTACGGCGACATGAGGGTTAAGCTACGACTGGTCACTGGATGACGCCACACAACTGTACCTCATGGAACTTCGCAAAATCTTGGTAAGGAAGCTTCGGGCCACATGCACGTCATTCTCTGAGGGCATTTTCTGGGCTACAATGTCCACCATTTTCACATTCCTGGATAGCAATGGAAGGAACACATGCATACACACCAACACACACTTTTTTTTCAATTCAGCAACAATTGCGTTGGCATCACGAGACATGGCAAGATGCAGTGTCGCACTTTTTATTTTTTTTGCTCATTCTGAGACTACACCAGGGTTTCCCAAAGTGGTGGTGTGCATGCGATGCACGGTCTTCTCCGTTGAAATGAATGGTAATGCTTAATCCGCCCCCCTACCCCAAAAAAATGTGTAGCGAGAATACTAGCCTTCTACAGTATTGTTCTTTATGAAGCCAGAGAGTGATACTATCATGAAATTAAACCGTTTTTGCATGATGATTCATTGCTTTAGTACAATGGATTGCATGGCTACTTCTGGTGTGCATGCTTTGGCCACCAGGGGGCAGTATATTACAGACAAGAGGATCCACACGAAGGTGACGGTCACAAGTTCTCAGCAGGCTGTAGTAATAGTTGTCACAAATACAAAAGGAAAACACTCGCAAGAAGCTGCTGTGGGCCACAAGTCACGTCCCGACCGTCACACGCAGCCGAAGCGAAGCTCCTGATGTCACTCACTAGGCCATGCCCCAGAAAGTCACACACCCAAAACACAAATACTACAGTCATTATATAAAGACACACACTCTTTCTTCACATTCTCCATAATTATGTTTGATGTAGATATGTTTTTTTATGTAATACAGTACTATTTTGCTTTCTTAAAACACAATCTGAGGCGGCTGGACTGGACTGACGGCATTTCAATGGAGAGAATCAATTTGGTATAAAAGTAAATTGTGTGACGAACTTGCTCATGGGACAAATTAAACTTAGACAAAGTGCAACGGTGCAATAATAAAGAAGTGTTACAACTCCCTCTGTTGGCCTAGTTTAGGCATGAAAAAGCCAAATTCCCAGGATGTTGATTGACACGGCAAAGAGAATGAGCATTCACCATTGGAATCATGATGTCAACAGGACATGGCTGAGATGTACAAAGACGGGAACATGTGGTCCGTAGGACTACACGAGCCTAGCGTGGGGGTGGCGGGGGGAAAGAGGGGGCCGGGGGTAGTGCGGCTTAGGGATGGGAGAATCTCTTACGCGAATCAGATCAGCCACTTCACCCCTTTACAGCAAGCTGTCGTCTGCCTCCTGGTTAGCCTGTCGATCTTCCACAAGCAAAACAAAAAAATTGCCAATAACACTGGGGTGGGCCACAGTGTTCATGTCAGTGTTAACTGTGTATAATGTTACAATAGCTGACAATAACATTCAATATATAAAGGGGTCTCTGTCTTTTTTCCAAACACTTGATGGACATGATGGCAAGGAGTACATTTTTTTAGGTGGTACTTGGTTTAAACAGTTTGAGAACACAGGCTGTGTGATTCTTTCTCGACTTGTGTTAGGACATTGTAGCTCGCTTCTGAAGTCAGAGAGTCATTAAAAGTATGCGTGATGTTGCAAAGGTCAAGAATTTTGGACAAAGCCTTCAACTCCCATTAGACTCGGACCCGACAAATAAAAGCGCTGGGTTTAGGGGGTTGCGCCCTTTCGGTCACCTTGACTAAAAAAGGCCTTGAATGAATCCGTGACAGGGAGGTCCTTCATTCTGGAAAAACTACCATTCAACCATCAAAAACCATTGCTTTCAAAAAGACTACCAATTTTTAAAATGTGGGATGATTCATCTGGAAAAAAAAAATCATAATAATAATTGCGGATTAGTGTAAAAAGCTTCTTGGGAAGACAAAGCGAAAGCCAGCGTGGCGGAACTCCCATCTCCGGCGTTTCTGGGGCACTCGCGGGCAGCCACACATGGCGCCGGCCATTGGTATGCAAATGACGGCGGCTTTATTAGGCCTATCGTCAGGGCTACAGCTGGGCTGGTGCAGATATGCTTGGAAAGTGAATCAGTTGAGCTGCAACGTGATGGGGGGGAGGGGTGTGGTTGGCCCAGACCACCATCGATAGTGAATCAGTTGAGCTGCAACGTGATGGGGGGGGGAGGGGTGTGGTTGGCCCAGACCACCATCATCACATTTTATCGATAAGGACTTCAAGGATATTGAATCATCTCGTTCAATTTATGTTGAGAATAAATTTGGTGAGGGGAAAAAAATGCTTGTAATACAGTTGTGCCTTGAGATGCAGCCTGCTTAGCTTAATGCTAAGAAACAATCCAAAACCCCTTAGGCAGGCTAATGGCTAGCATCATGGTGTTAGAAGCCCTTTAAATGGCGAGCTGAATACAAACGATGGAGCAAAACATGTAGACAGATGATACTCACAGGCATACTGTATAGTCTTTATCCTCTCCAAAAACAACTAATATAAGTGCAGCTTACTGATGACTGCCTCCATGTACTTGATATACACTTGTCTGTATTATACTGCCCCGAGGTGGCCAGTGAAGGACCAGCACAATGCCCATTGAAGTAAGGCAAAAACTTTGACAAAAACTGTTCGTGTACTCGGGTGAATCTTTGGAGACAAATTCCTCAGTCTACCAAGATGGCAACATAGAGTTGAAAAACATGATTGTCAGCACGCAGCAAAGATGTGTTAATATTCACAGATATAAGCCCTTGAAACCACACGCTAAAGATTAATTTATGTCGCAAAGGCTAAATCTAGTTGATCGTGGCTTAACCTAAATGAAGCGTGACATTGCAAAACAATCACATATTAGGGTCACAAACCTAATACGGGCCAAAGTAAAGTTTGTTTTGACTCACCAAACCGGAGGACGCACAATCCCAAACACGACAACACGGACAACAACTTGGTGAACAAAGTGAGAGCGCTTCCAAGGACGCAAAGCATTTATGGCTCAATGACCAGCCGCAAAACCCCCGAAATCTACAACAAACTTTTTTTAAAAAGAAGTGGAGACTGCCGTCGTGATTAAGGCGTTTGTTCCCCCAAGGAGGGGGAGGAAGAGTGGAAGAATAAGAAGATGAAGAGGAGGAGGAGGCCAGCTATTGTCCAAAGCCAGTCCCCTCTTGGCTATTTTGTCCCCCATTGGCTCAAGAGCGGCTAATATGCTAATGGCAGGATGAAATGCAAAAGCGTCCTCCTCCCACCCTCACCCCAAGTTGTGAGGCGGATGTGCATTTCTCCTGTCGCTATAGCAACCGCTTGATCTCCCTGGGCGCACCCCACTTACAGAAAGCCCAGCTAATGAGCTGTGCAAGCGCTCAGGGTGACGGTAAAGCGAGCGATGTTTTGGCTCGAAAACGTTATTTAGCCGTTGTGGTAGCACGGCGGCCTAGTGGTTAGCATATCGCACTGTCTTGAAGTCTGGGGCTCCGACTTCAGCCATCGTCCGTCCAATGTCAACTTTGCAGGTCTTCCAAGTGCTTGCCAGGGTTTTCTTCTGGCACTCTGCCGAATACATAACGCCAGTACTCCTATTACGTTACTCCCCAAGCCTGACATACTATATACAGCAACATCAATACTGGTGTACGGACGCTGTATCATAAAATGGGCCGATATGATACGTCACAATTTTAATATTTAATACTTTATCACAAGAGATGACCATACATGGAAATAGTGTCATGTAATACTGTTGAATCAATATTACACCATAACAGAAAAGGACGCGGTACGTGGGCATTGATATTAGACAACGGTGACTGTATTGATTGTGTCTGATCAGGTGGTATCGATAATGCTCGCATGTTAAAATAAATTCAAAAATGGCAGAAATTCCTTTTCCCTGAATTCCATCGGGATATACGACAAAAGTATG
Organism: Hippocampus comes; assembly: GCF_001891065.2. Classification (NCBI taxonomy): domain Eukaryota; kingdom Metazoa; phylum Chordata; class Actinopteri; order Syngnathiformes; family Syngnathidae; genus Hippocampus; species Hippocampus comes. Next base: position 7,223,212 of record NW_017806175.1, on the reverse strand, counting down.
TGGAAATCAGATGCGTAGCTTTCGACAAATCCCACAGACTAGCTGAAGTGTATTGAAAAATAAAAGCAACACCATCCTCGGTGGAGGAAAACGATCCAGCACCTTCAATAGTTATTTGCTTCTTTATGAAAACGCAGTCGTTACCTGTTTGAGTAACATCGGTCCTGTCTGCCTCCTTAGATTCCAACTGAGCCGGAATAGTCCAAGCAGATGAAAATATTAATCAAATCGTGACTACCGATTTTTGGCTACTGCGCTGAACATACTGAGGGGTTGTGAGGTTGTGGCTAGAAGCAAACAATTATAAGAAATCCACTTACAAGCGAAATTCAGTGCAGCACATTCCAAACATGCTGCATGAGCTTATTAACAAAAAAAAAAATCAACAAAGAGCTGTAAACACCAGACCTCCCCAGCTCTTCCCTGCCGCGCACATGTGTCCAATAAGCTCTTCCCCAGGTAGAACTGGATGGTGGACTGAACCTCTGTTGGAAACGTGGCCTGTAAGTGCAACCATGAAACTACGATGGTATGTGTACCGTTGGAAGACGTGTGCACTTCTGCAAAAACGCCAGAAGAGGGAGGCCACCCACTGCAATGAATGGCAAGAGTTTGCCGTTGTAAACTTTTAATGATTCTCAGAGCGGCTAAGCTAGGGTGAGAACAACCCCCCCCCCCCACACCCCCAGGAAGAAAGAGCAAGACCGAGAGCGAGGTCGAGAGCGAGCGCGACCTCGCGCAAGAAGGAGAGAGAGTCCAGGCTGCAAGAGGTCGGGCTAGTGGGCAGCAAAATCCACTGAAGTGAAGAAGTAAACAGCGAAGACATTACGGGGGAAAAAAAATGAAGGCCAGTGTAAACTTAACACACCTAAATCTGTTACACGTTTGAGCCTTTGAGAGGCAGTGGAGAGCTTCAACAGATATCGAGGCCAATCAATTTCATTTTGAAGGATTCTTGAAAATGGTCAAAATGACCCTAAAAGGGCCGCTTCAACAAAACTCGCAAATTCTTTTCAGTGTCGAATAATGATAGACAGGCCCACCAAAACTACTGTTGCAGAGTGACACTGGCTGCGGCTTGTGAATTTTCAAATTTGTGAAGGTTGGACAAGTTTTTTCTTTGAAGGACCACTAGAAATGGCCCAAACCACCACTTGAAACCAAAATGACAGATTTCTTGTGGGGTTTTTTTCCCCCCTCATCATAGACATTCCCATAAAATTTCTTGGTGATAAGTAAAACTAGCTTTGGGGGATGGATTTTTAAAATTGAGGACATAAGACAAGTTATCTTCAAAGGACCGTGGAAATTGACAAAATTGCCACATGAAACCAGAATGGTAAATTACTTCTGGGCATGGCTTCATGAAACCTTTTTTTTTTTTTTCTTCACGTCGCTGAGTGAGACCGGCTTCAGGGTTGAGATTTCAAAATCAAGGAGCGATTAGATTTTCCTGTTTTATGGTGAGTCATCAAGGTCTGCTGTCATGGACCGCCCACACTCATTGACAGAAGGCTTAAATGTTTTTTCAAATTAGCGACACCGTCCGTCTGTCTGGAATATGTGGTTCAAATATAGTTGCAATCGGACAAAATTTACAACAAAGTCATCTTTCGAGGACCCTGGAAAAGGCCACAATGACCTACGATTACCATTTCAAAGCAAAATGGCGGACTTTGCGTGAATTTTTTGACGTGGCTTCTTGAGACCGTTTTGCGGGTCTACTCAGGATTGACAAGCCAACCCAATTTTCGATTGCTGAGTGAAAGCGGCTTTTAGGGGGGCTGAATTTTCAAAATTTTCTGGGATTGGGCGAAATGCACTTGCAAAAATTTGCTGCGCGAATATTACAAAAGCTGTCAAAATGTATTTAACCGGATAATAGTTACAATGATACTTAGAAGTTCCTTTAAAGCTGCTAACTTGTCACATTGATTCCAGTGACACTCCTGCATAAAAGCGGCAATTTGCCATGTCGGGGCATGCTGCGCAGATGCTGAAATGCAAACCGCACCTTTGTAGTTGACGACGTGTGTGGCTGTCTGGAACGGCGTTTGACCGACAATCCCAGTTTCATCACCGCATGCCGAATACTCGCTCGCTCCTGTTTGTAACGAGGCCGCACCTGAACCCGGAGCACGTTCTGACAGCTTCCTGTTCAACATGATCCCCGAGATAACAAGAACAGCGATGCTATGGAAGGATTTCTATACGGAAAAAAAAAAAAAATTAATATGTATTGTCAATCTTTGTGAATGGAAAGCACTTTCTAAACTGTAAATGTCCGTGCAGTTATGTAGCTTAGCATGAGGTCGACTAAAATGTTCGGATTTCGAGTTAGGTCAAATATTTCTGGAAATAATAATGAATACCGTATTTTCCGCGCTAAAAGGCGCACCTAAAAGCCTTCCATTTTCTTAAAAGCTCACAGCGCGCCTTAAAAGCCGATGCACCTTGTGTATGGTTATTACGGTAATATGTCGACCCCAAAATGGCTCCTTGATCGAGACAACGCAGAGTTCAAACTTAAGGCGATCGGGTTACGCAGTTGAACACGGAAATAGAGCAGCGGCAAGAGAGTTCAACATTAACGAGTCAATGTTATAACTTGCTGTTGGTTCAGTAAACTGTGTCGCTGCTTTATTAAAGTTTTACTGACATCTGATCGTTCTGTCGGTATTTCCTTGAGCGTAGCTCCATCTAGTGGATGCATTGTAGATTGAGTCTTATAATGCGGTGCGTCCAATGTATGAAAAAAATTTAAAAATAGGCCATTCATTGAAGGTCGCCTCATAATCCAATGCGCCTTTTAGTGTGGAAAATACGGTAACTACGACAGTGCTTAAATATATGTGATATCATTTGGTGTCGTGTCTAGAAGCATTCATACACTTCCTGCTTTTTCGTTGCGGCCCTCAAACATTGGCCAAAGTAAATACGTTTCTCAAAAGTTATTTTCGGGGTATTCGTTTCGATACCATAGGAATTTTCTGAAACAAAAACAGCTGATAATACGACCATGGCATCCCTCGAACAATCCCAAATAGCAAATATGGCGTCTCCCTCAGTGACTAACTTGTCTGGGATAACTTTGGACATGCTCGCCGAGGGAGATAAAGTCAATTCTTGAAGGCGGACTAAGAGCAGGAAGGAAGCCGACTGTCCCAGATGGCTCGGAGGCCGTCGGACAACACAATAAGAACAATGGGATCGCGTCGGCAGGAAACATCTTTCTTCATTTAGCTTGGCAAAGGCGACAATAAGCAGATGCGCACTTGATGTGTTCAAACAACAACCGCACACATTGTTTCCCCGACAATGGTATTGATCGCACATGAGCAGCAGGCGATATGGGACGTGTCACCTCCACAAAAGTACGTTTTCATTTTCAAAGTTACGGCTGATACCAGTTAGTTATACTGAGGTCCGACCACAGCACAAAAGGACAGAAAAGTGTAACCGCCTCGCTCTAGTTACGCTTCTACTACGTAAACAAATACAGCGCAGCTCAGCCTCAGGCAGGCGGATGTCATGACGAGCGACACTTCGGTGCGACGTCACTCATTAATTCGCATAAGACTTTACGTTAATTACTTGTAGCGGTACTTGAGTATTTTCTTTTCAGTAGGAGTTCAGTTTTGACTCAGTTACAATGAACTACATACTGTTGCCACTCAAAGCCGCTTTGCATGTGGTGAGACCAACGGCGAGTGGCCTTCCTGGTATGGCAGGCCTCGTCTGCGGGGCGATTACGTTCCGATGTGATATGAAACATCGCGGAAAGACAAACAGACAGCGATGGGTAGACAAAGCTGCCATTGTTGGTTCTTTCGTTTGTCGGAAGGAGCCGAGGAATGATTCATCAGTTTAGAGAAGATATGAAGGCCACGAGAATGCCACAGGGGATATTTACGGTGTCAGGGAGCGTAGAGGTGAAGTGGTGACGCACAGAGGTGGCGGAAGTACTCGCAGTTTGTACTTAAGTAGAAGTACAGCTATTTGAGTCAAAAAAGAAAAAAAAATGTCAGACTGAAATGTCCTTATGTAAAAAGTAGCAATCACTTTTACTGTTAACTATATACAATACTTGGCTTTGATAACATAAAAAAAGTTCTGCTCAGAAAATAGTTTCTCTTTTATTAACTTATATATGTCGTGCTCGTACCGAGAAGAAAAAAAAATCATGCATTTTTTTTTTTAACATCATGTCATCAGCGCAGAATGAAAAGTAACAACCCTGTTCTATACAGTTTTCAAATGTTGGGAGTGAAAGTAAAAAGTTGCCCGAAAAATGAATATTAAAATACCGACTGTGCAGTATTTGTACAAAAGGTTAAATGACTAATTTTTTTTTTTTTTTTTTGTAGTTGAACATAATGGAATGAAACCCGAATCAAAGTGGATTAATCGATGTCATTAATTTTCAGCACAGCGGTCCCCAACCTTTTTTTTGGGGTGAAAAGTAAAACAAATAAAATATCAAGACACCAGATAACAACAAAAAAATCGATTTAAGTACAGTAACAAAGTATTTATACTTGGTTACTTCCCACCACTGGCTGACGCAGCACAATTGAGTCAAGTCCAAAAGTTATGTGTGTGTGTGTGTTTTGGGTATGATGTCACCCACAACCAATCTTCCTTGACAGCGGCGGAAAGCCGCGTCACAAAGGCACAACCGCGGCGCGAGCCCACCAAACAGGATCATCCGGCTCGCTAGAAACTTGACGGCGGCGGTGGCGGGAAATCCCGCCTTTCCATCACTGCGGGGTTTGTCGTCTGGAGTTGTTGCCGCGGCGACCCTCTTACCTTTTCACCATGAGACTGAGCGTCCGGTGGGAGCCTTTCACCAAGCAGATTGCCTCCTGCCTGAATCCGCTCAGGGGAATCTCGTTAATGTTGACGAGCTCATCCCCCGCCTGCAGGCCCACAGCTGCCGCCTTGCTGGCCGCCTCCACCTGACACACAAACACAGCACACCATTTGACACGGACCCCAAGAAAGTCATCCTGCCACCCAGAGTGAGTTAGCATCTAACATTTTAGCAGCAACACACAAATCCAGACTAAGCGTGAACAATGAAACTTATAAAGCTACAAATACTTGCAGAAATGTCATCTTAATGGGCATTGAAGAGCATTGACATGCAGTTCACTTCGGGAAAAAAGTTCCATGCGCCACGAATGCTCTGATAGCAGAACGGCCACAAGAGGGCGCCAGGGATTGTCAACGGCAGCTTTCGCGAAATAAGGCCGGTATCGGACCGACACCGACACCTAGTATCGATACACGCCCAATCCTACTCAGTCAGTAAAATGCCCGAGAAATGAATACGAAATATCGACTGAGCAATATTTGTACAAGAGGTTGAATTACTAAAGATTTTTTTGTATGTATGGGACTTTTTCCTCACACAATGCTGATTTCAAATTCATCCTGACAGGGCTAGCGCACGGGACCGCGATGACGGTTGGTCAGCGCAAAACTAGCAAAACACGGATAAATTTCATATTCAGCGAGTATGATTATTAGTATTTGATTGACATTTTTCGTCATGTTTAATTAAGAATGGGTTTCTAACAGCGAATTTGTGTTTTTGAACAGCACTAACGTTTTCGATCATTTCAACGTGATGGCGGTGAATTAAGTCGCTCAAGTCCCCACAGAAGGCCTCAGACACCGAATGTGTGGCCACCCACCGCACGCTATGTGTGTTTAATGTTAAAATAAAGTCAAACTAAAAAGAAATGGACGTCAGGAGCGGGTCAATTGAGCATCTTTATGGCTGTCAAACACTGGCCGCGTGTCTGATGGCAGACGCCTGCGAGAAGCCGGCGATCGCACAGAAGGTCAGCTGGTGGTGATGCGTCTGACAGGAGACCGGCCGAAGATGTCCTCACAAGAAAACGAGGCCTCGTCGGCAGAGGTGGTAAAAGTACTCTCAGTCTGTATTTAAGCAGAAGTACAGATACTTCTGTGTTTGTTTAAAAAAAAAAAAGTGGGCTACTCAAAGTACTGATTCAGCTTCTTAAGCAAGATATTTAGTTTCAAATATAGGGAGTAAATGAAAAAAACATGTCAGTAAAATATGCAAATCTATAGACACTTGAAAATTTGACGAAAGGAAAGTCACAAAGTATTTACACTTGATTACATCCAACCAATGGTTGGCCAAAAAACAAAAACAAAACTATGTGTGTAGTAGGATATATATCAGCATGTGCCAGGTTTTTCACTCATTGTGAAAAAAACTAATAAGAACTGTCACTGGTCGCAAAAAGGAAACGGCGTAAAAAGTTAATTTGGCTGGAAACACGCACCCAGTTAAAAATGCAACATTTTCTCAAATCCAACTGAACTAATCAGGAGAAGCTTCATCAAACAACCGGACAACCCAATGTCCAGCATGTATTTTACTTCCCGAAGAGACTAGATGTAAATACCACGAAATGAAACCTGAGATGGCGCCCAAATGTCTTTCTTATACTGTACAACAGAAACAAAAGGAATCCACCTTTCGCGTTCCAAAACTTTTGTCGAGGACTGTCGAAACTGCGTTGCTTCCCACCACTGCTCTTCACATTAACACGCCGGGATCTGCAGCTGATTATCAGTGAACCTGTGGGCCTGTCGGGAGGTTGCGGATGACTCAACGATGCAGGCATGTGTACATTTACAGAACATGACGTGGTCTTTATCCTCAACGCGAGAGAGACTGGATAACGACCAACCATCTTATTCTTTTTTTTTTCTTTTTCATCATTCGTTCCTCATTCCGCTACGAGACAAGGTTACGAGGGGAAGGGCTGGGGGGTTGATGGACGCTGGCCGGGTTCCCGACCTGAGCCCGATATGGTCATGTATTCTGTGGAAGAGCCCGAATCGATGGCCGATGCATACTCGCTGGATCAGGCCCTGCCAACTGCGAAACAGCGCTTTGGATATTTTTAACTGTGGTCCTAAAACATAAAATAAACACTGGTTGACAAGTCCAAACGCAGCGGTTGAGCAATCAAAGCGGCCGATTCTACGACTCTGAGAACTTTAGGATCCTAATTGTGGCTTGAAGGGTTTGGAGACTTCGCAAACCCGCTGAAGACCGGGTGTTCATGTAAAACTGGGGACTCGCAGCTGCTTTTGACCAGTGGGAAGCAGCTAGTGCCAACAAGGCCTTCTCTGCTGGAATTTCACTTCAACACAGAAAACCGATTTGATTCGACCAGTCGATTGAGCTCGGTCACAGCAAAATACACGGCGAGTACATTTGCTTCGATGTTGTCATAGCAGGAGTTTTATACGAACCGGACGGAAAGCTTTTTTTGGTTTGAACAGACGAACGTTTGTCTTCTTGACAGACATGACGGAGTAAAGCTTTGGCCCGAATCACCTTCGAGTTTCCGTCACGTCCCTTTTCACGAATGCTCACACAGATATTTGAATTGCTTTGCTTACTATGATTCTTGTGACGAATGAAAAAAAAAAAAAAAAAGTGTTTTACAGCACAGAGTTAGGGCCATTTAAAACTCATTCAGTACCAGCCAATTCTAGACCAAGTCTGAAAAGACGTTTCAAAACGTCTTTGGGAGTGAATGAGTTAAGTGCATCTTAATCACTGCCCTCGCTCGCCATTCTGAAGATCACTAATTAGGTTTATACACGTGTAACCGTCGGTAGTAAAGCACAGTCCTGGATGTGGATAAAGAACGAGGCGTTATTTAGAAAAATAAAAATAAAAAATTGAACAGCTCGTCAACCTTCTCGACTGCACGGTTGGCTTTCATTGCTTCCAACCACATAAATACATAAAGAATGTGGCCAACAGTACAAACGAAGAGCCAGACAACACAAAAATAAAGGCTGACTCTCCGGGAGATTTATAGTTCCCTTTTCTAAACAGTTTGCGCTGCGCTCGCCTAATCAGCGCGGGCCACATCGCACGCCCTTTGTTGACGCTCTTCCTCCGGGCCTCCAATCAGTCAATGTGCAGCTATCCTGGATGACCGTGAAAACAGTCTCTCAAAAGGGATGTGAGGGGAAGGATGTGGTGCGGGGACGAGAGGAAGGAATGCGGACTTTCTGCTGACAAGGCGTCCTGTCATCAAAACCTCACGTGTGGTCGGGACTTGGTTTGAATGATGCTTCATAGGCCGCCGGTAAACAAACAGATCAGTCCACCGTCCGGTTTTTTGTTTTATACGCTTGTTTTCGTGAGGGTCGCAGGTGAGCTGTGGGCGTCTGTCCCAGATGACATTCGGTGAGAGGAGGGGTCAGTTTTACAGTGAATTGGGAGTCATGAAAAGAAACCGCTTGAAGCGAGCGTGCTGTTGGCAAAAGCCTCCGATTTCTTGATATCAAGAGAGGAAGAACAAGGTGCTAAGGAACAACTCAAAGCCAATTCCAAATGGAGTCGAATCCAATTTCCAAATCGCAAAGGCTACAAAGGCGACATGGGATCTTGATAGATATGTCGTGAAAGTCCCAAACCCCTTCACCGCTGTCATATCTTCTATTTGACTGAACGTTTGCACATTTTTATACTTATGGTCGACAAGGCCTGGAATAAAATAGTTCTTAAATCGGTGAAATCTGCCAAAACCGAAAAATAATCGATGAGGCACATGCGTTTGTGTGAGCCCACAAAGTCCCCCCCATACAAAAGAATCTTGATAATGAATCCATTGTGTTTTACGTGGACTTGAGGGTTTTTTTGCATCGTGTGAGAAGAGAGGCTGCGTCGCGCAACAACATGTCGTTCCACAAAACGCAAACGTATGCACGGGACGGCGTACCCAGCTGTGCCATGTAAAACGGGATTATTTAACTTTATCCCGAGTGAGGCCTTTTAAGGCCGCCAAGACCTCGCGCATTACCTGAGTCATGATAGGAATGTGAAGAATTTTAATGAGAGCCAGGAAACCCATGCCCACCCCCCCACCCCCGAAATCACTTCTCACACTGTGGGTCATGATGTGTAGATTTTCTACAGACACGCATCTTCATAGACATTCATAAGAGCAGTTGCCTTTGAATTCCTTTGTATAAATTAATGAAAAAGGAAGCTTTTAATGTAACGATGACGGGGCCCAGTACATAGCTGTGGAGTACTTATTGACAAGAAATGTATTGTGGGACAGGGAACCTCAATTTTGACTGATTTGGCTGCACGTCAGAAAGATACGTACTAATGGGGATGAAATGCGACATTTTTACACGGAAAAAAACAAGCAGAAGTGTGCGGAAGAGCACTTTACAACATTGTTAAACAGAACCCAGTAAAAAGTGACATCGAAAAGAAAATCCATGATGACAGAAATTATAGCTTTGAAGCGAAATAGAGTCCATTCCTTTATCTATCCAGCCTGCACTAAAAATAGATAGCCTTGCCTCTTTATCTGGTAAAAGTATCTGGTGTCGGATATCATCTTACCACTGGTACCACAAGCTACCTTCTTGCAGTGCAGCAATCTGGAACAAATGAGACTGCTGAGCACAATATGGCCAAGTCGACAATACAGCAGAGACCTTCAAAGTAATGCGAGTGATGTCAGGAGCTCTGAACTCAAGCGCCAGTCGGCCATTTTACAAGGCTTTACGCTTTTTTCAGATTCCATTTGTGTGCTCGGTTCCTTGCCATGTTCAATAATTGGCTGAAAGTGAGAAATTCAAATCAACGATCCTCACTTGAAATGGAAATGCCATTAAAAAAAATAAAAATAAAATAAAATATTTGTCACATGTTTTGTAATTAAAAAAAAACAACCTCATCTCAAAAAAACGTATTAAGTCGTGTCAGTCGTAGTTCAGGGCACCACTATACATAACAAACATTCGCTGCACTTTAAGGGTTAAAACCTCACCAGATCTCCTTTGGCTGCTGCCTCCAGTATCCATGTGGTCATAAAATATTAACAGCAAAACGGTGTCAACATCAAACTGCAGTCTTCACGGTTGATTTCATACGGTGACATATTAAGTCCCCAAAAGGCATACTTTTTATGGCTAAAAAAACCCTACACGAGAGTCCCCTACAGAAAGTTCAACCCCCCCCCCCGGGTTTGAACTTTGGACTTCTTTTGGGTCGATGCCGAAGTGACAGGCACAACTCAAACAGGTGATGGTGTTTTAGCACCGGGAATTAGGCATCCAGCGAGCCCTCACGTGGTAAATGATTACACAGGCGACGTGGGAGCACACATCGCACGAAGACACAAACTGCCTGTCGTCTGCATTCTCTCCACACGCAGCAGAGTACAGCTCGCTGCGTTCCATCTGTGACATTGTGTGAGCAATGACATGGAAGTCATCTAAGCGGGGGGTGGGTCACGGAGTCCGTCTTAAAAATCATGGGTTGGTAGGCACTGTGTTTTGGTTTTTAAGGTTTGGTGTAAAAAGGTGAACATTTGAAGACATTTAAAATGAAATACGTTTTTTAAGAAATGATAACGGTGCATTCTCAAATGAATTATCAGGTTAAGATTCACAAATAAATGTCCACAAACATTCAACAATTGATATTTAGTCATAAAGGAAAGATTAAATCTTTTCTTTTTGTAAAGTGCAACATCAATAGCTTTGCTTCCTTTCAGGACATTACAATTTTTTTTTTAAGAAAGCCCACTACTATCATTTTGTCTTCTTTTTAGTAAAGTGCAAGATCAACAGCTTGGCTTTTTTTTTCCAGACAGTGCAATCTCAAACAGTTTCTTCTTTTTAGGAAAGTACAAGGGTCCCTCCGTATACCATATTTTTCTGACTATAAATCGCTCCAGTCCGGTGCATAAGAAGCTCCAGTCAAAATACGCATAACGAAAAAGAAAAAAAAAACCATTAATCGCACTGGACTTTAAGTTGCATTTTTTGGGGGCAGTGCAATCTCAAACAGTTTCTTCTTTTTAGGAAAGTACAAGGGTCCCTCCGTATACCATATTTTTCTGACTATAAATCGCTCCAGTCCGGTGCATAAGAAGCTCCAGTCAAAATACGCATAACGAAAAAGAAAAAAAAAACCATTAATCGCCCTGGGCTTTAAGTTGGGGGGGGGGGGGGGGGGGGGCGGTTATGTTATAAAACCGGAGAGCAAGGACAGGTGGCATCTGACATACACCCAAAATCTCCATTCACGAATCATGTTGACAGCAGCAAATGAGTTTGGTTGGATTCGAAGCTTCTACTTCAAACTATGAAAACAGTTTTCTTTTTTTTAGTCTAAAATGGTTGACCTGAACTAGACTCCCGTGTTGCAGTGTGGCCAAAGGTAGAATCCCGGTCCCTTATTGCACCTTAAGGTGCTCTAAATATTAAATCTTTGTTGTGGCAGATCTACTGTGCACTTACTGGCTAGCACCTGCAGCTCACATCGCATGCGCACTAAAGTTTTATGAGTTACAGGAAAATAAGTTCCGCTCTGTTTGATTTTTTTCATATTTCCTGTCATTCAGGATTTGTCGGCAATTATCAAAGGACGCTGGCAAAAGGAAACAACATTGACGACATTACAGCACCTACAGTCCAAGCTGAATGATGAACACGCAAACAATACAGAGCGAAAACATTTAGAATTTTTCCTGTTTTGAGCGTTCGGTCATGTCTGAAGAAAATGAGCCGCTGCTCACCCCCCCCTCTACTGCGGGGTCAATGTGGAGTATGCCTTTTGTTACCATGACGACTAGGGGCAGATAAAAGGTTGTTTTTCTGCTCAGGACAAAGCCATGTCTAATGTCAATATATTGTTTGGCGCCATCTTGTGGACTTTGTTGCCAAGCAACTACGTTGAAGTAAGGGGAGGAACTTCGTTCAGTCAAGCCAACACATTGTCTAATACAAAATAAGGAATTTATCATCTTTTTAAGGGGGCATCCATGATGCACCAATTTTCACTTTTTAAAGGGGTTCACTGTGAGAGTAAAATTAGCTTAGTCATGGAATAGATTTAAATCTGCAAGCTATTAAAGTCAATTTTCTAATAAATGTGCGTTTTAAATGATATTAGTTTTGGGCTGGCTTACCTTGGTGATGAGCAGGGGTTCGCGATGCTCCAGGCCACCGCGGAGCGTAAAGCCCCACGGCGCACCGCCGGAAAGCGATACTTCCAGGAGCCTCCAGCCACCACCGTCCCCGTCTCGTGCCCTGCAGTCCGAGTCTCCCGCTTTCGTTATGACGTGCCAGTGGTGGCTGCTGCCGTTGCTGCCGTCCATGTAGTGTACGTCTACCTTATACTGCTCTGAATCCATGGCACTTTGAAAGGAAAGAAACAATGATGACACCATTAGTAAACAGACCCTCGTTCAAGCAAGGGAGAGCAAACTAAATAATTGAGCTTCCCAATATTATTGGGTTTTTTTTTGTTTTTTGTTTTTTTTAGGCTGACACAGATTCCAATACTTGACAGAATAAAAATTATGACAACCGATGGCCTGTCTGTGTGGAGTTTGCATGTTCTCCCTGTGCCTGTGTGGGTTTTCTCCGGGTACTCTGGTTTCCTCTAACGTTCCAAAAACATAAATGGTAGGTAGATCGAACACACTAAATTGTCTCTAGATGTTATTTTTGCCCATTTTAAAAGCACTAATATGGGCACAATTAATTGGTCGGGCCCTGGTTAATATAATTTTAAATGTATTCATCAATTGGATTTATATGTGCTAAATTACATTAACTACTTTATAAAATATCACACCGCGTACTGAACCGTGGAGCAGGGATCGAGATACCAATTGACTAAGAGATGTCTCGTTACAGCCATGGTAAAAATTTTACTTTTTACTTGAGTACATTTTAATCTATATATATATATATATTTTTTTTTTTTTAACTTCTACAGACGTAAGCGAGTTGAACCTATACTTACAACAGTATTTTTCTTACACAAGTACCTATACTTCTACTCAAGTACGGAGTACTTTTGCCACCTCTTTACAAACAGTTTAAACACTACAGACACACATGCACCAATGTGAACCACTTCAACGTTGGAAACTATCCCTTCTTTATAGTTTGATCATTTTGTTTAACCATAAAAACGGAATAAATCACTCTTTTGTATGTGTTTAAACACCTGTTGTCATTGTCCAGACGGCAACTTAATGCTCTTAGCACAACAAAGTCCGAGAACAAACACAAAGAAGGGGGGAGACCATCTTGTCCAGCAATAAAACACAACAAAAACACAATTAAATACATCGAATAAAACTCTGTGTCACTGCGTCGAACCTTAAACTAACATACGCTTGATGTTTTGCCCAACACAACGTTGGATTTAGTGTTTAAAAGCGTCGCCTCACCTGGAGAATGCAATTTGTGGATCAACCGGTGGGCAATCACAGACCGTCCCGGTCGTCTCGATAGCCGCTCAATCAGTTCGGACGGGTGCCACTCGCTTAGGTCCCGGTGTCGCTTTTAGTAGGCATTCTTCATTTTTATTTTCTTGTTTTGTAGCTTGTATTTGAAGCGTCCGAACACGTCGCTCGGCGAATACAAAGTGTGCGAGAGGCTTGTCCGGTTGCCTGATAACTCTTTGGCGGCACAGACCACCGACACCAACACTGCCAACACTCACATAGATACACACACAGCAGAGCTAAGTTAGCTCAGCCTCCACTCGGCCACCGTAGATCTAGAATGCATTACAATGGCGACCTCTACCGACAACCATCCGAACACTGGCAAACGGTGACTACACTGATTTAAAACAAATCACTACATTACCCAGAAGCCCTATGGGAAGAACGACAGAAAAGCCGGAAGTGTGTGGGGAAAGAGAAATCGATCGATAGAAAGCTGGATAGATAGAGAGATAGAGAGAGTCTCTGGAGAGCGATAGAGACAGAGAGAGAGAAAGAGAGAGAGTTTTTTTAATTCCTAATTTTCTAATTTGCTTACCATCGTGAGAATCGCGGGCGTGTATGAGCCACATCCCAGCTAAATATGTCAGGTCAAAAGAAAGGTTGTCTTTATTTTATCTATTATGAAAAATATTTATGTTTAGTGAAATCATAAACGACTTTCAAAAAATAAGCTTAGTAGTTCTTCAACACACGAACGTTTTGAATCATCTTTGTCTCATCTGGAGACACAGGATTGATGTCACTACAATCAGTTGTTGTGATGTTGACCAATAGATGGTAGCATTGCATTCTGTTTAACTGGACGGGGGCAGAGTGAGTGGAAAAGTGGTGTAGAAAACATTAGTGTTGCGTTGAATCAAATCATAACCGGGGGGGACTCCAGTCAGCAGTTTCCGGTGCAAAAAAGTCAAAACGTTTTGAACATGAGTACGTCAATGCAAGAGGCAACATAGCATCTTGCAATTGGACATCCGAATTAGCACGTGGTAGGGGGAATTGGCGTTGCTTAAAAAAAAAAAAAAAAACCGCAGGGCACAGGCTCAACTTTTCACCCCTGCACAGAGGGGAAGTGAGTTTTGATCTTTTGTCTCACTTATGTGCCGGTTAGCTGGCTGTGCAATCTCGTGTCACTGTGTGATTGTTTTGATTGTACAAGAACTGTATACATTCATCCATTATCTGAACCGCTTACATGGAAGATAATAGTCCTCCTTTGTATTTAATACAGCATCTAATTTTGCAATGTGATGCTGATTCTCTCTCCTTCCCATAGATAAAGTTCCATTTTATTGCTGTTCAGCGTTCTTATCCTATGTCACAGATTTTTCGGAGATCTGTTTTTCTGGGTTTTTAGATGCAAATTTAGAGTTGCGTGCCTTAAGTTTTAAAATTTAGTTTCACGGGCATGACATTTAGATTGTGCTTGGTTTTTGATCCAAAAATTATTTCAGAATGAAAATTCCTCCTCAAATACCAACGCCAAGTGCAGTAGCCAGAAACTCGGCTCAACTCAGGTTGCTGACATCCTCACAGCCAACAGCACTATCTATTGGTAAAACTTCTGTACTACAACAGAAGGTGGGTGGCAAAGTTCCTGTTCTTGTCTCCAGCATGTTTTCAGACACTTTTAATATTCACTCTTATTTTCCAGAAACGAACAAACAATATAAAACACCATACATTGGCTAGCATACAGCGTCGGGGTAGGCAGACAATCACAGGCACTTTAGCTAATTGGAGTCGGCAGGCGACTCAATCTGATGAGATTAAAGGTGTTAGTTGAAGACAAAAGCTGCCTTGCCATTGGGGGAAAAATGGGGGACAATTATGCATTTTATTTCCCTTTGGGATTTTTTTTTCAGTCAGCAAGTTTATTACTTTTGAAGTACAATATTACTTTCAATTAAAAGTCCACCCACTTAATTAAAAAAAAAAAAGTTAAAAGCCTTACTCACAAGGCCGCACCCCTTTAGGGCACACAACTAACACCGATATATGACACTACGCGTAGTAATTCATCATAAAACCCATTCACTTTTATGATTAACATGATTCAATTGATATGATTAAATTGCGCTCCCAGCTTGGTAAAACTCATAAATCAAGGTACCGCTGCACTTTAGTAGAGCTAACAAAACTCAAGAAAGTGACAGTCAAGTAACATATAGGCTGGATGTGTTTGTGCGCGTGTGTTTAAATGTCACAGTGATTTAGAGCAAGGACAACAGAGACCTTTCTCTGCTTCTTTTTCCTTCCTTTCGCTGCGTCGCCATGGCGACGGCCGGAGTGTGACAGTCATGTGAAAAGGAAGCTGATTGGATTAAAATAGTTGGCGCGATCAGGGGTCAGCAACACGGCGCACGTACTAAACACACAAGGCCTCCTTCAAACGCACACACGGAACACCGACGGTGACAAAGCCATCATTACTCTTATTTTATTTCAACATTTTTTGTGATGTAAAATTTGACCCATGGCCATTAAAATGGAATTCGTTTGACCAGTGTGTGTTAACTCATAGGAAATAACAGTACTTGCCATAAATGTGAGTTTTTTTCATGGGTCCTCTTACATGCAATAGATAGGACCAAGGTGGGGCGCTCTTTGCGCTCACACTTTCGATTTTCATGTGACATGCCGACTTCTGGTCGTGAGGTTGACACGCCGTCTGCTGAAATGGCTATTTATTTATTTCAAGTTTTATGTCTCATCGTACCTCATGAAATTATCCCCTGGAGAAAACTCTTCCAGCTGTCACTTCTGTGAGCACAGTGCCAAAGGGGGAGTTTGAAACAATCCTGACAACTGTTTGTATTCCCACCACCATTGCACAGCAGCATAAGAATCATCATACATACAAAATATAAGAAACAGAAGTACTGTCTGTAATGTAGTACAATGGAAAAAAAAGATCAAAAACACATTCCCTTTTCTCCGAAATGTTGACGAAGAAGGAATCATCCATTTAATAATGTCAGACAGGCTATTAAGATCCAATTGAATAGTTGCAGCTAGAGTTCTTAATTTGATATCGACATTATTATGAGAATATTCTTGAACGGGGACAGTACTGCCTGTGAGGGGTTTGTGTGAATTTCTCCAAACTGCAAGTCTGTCCCCCCGGCCCCATACCCCCCCCCCCTCTCCACACACACACACACACACACACACACACACACCACATGACTCGAACAGGACATAAAAAGCATGTGACCGATTGTGACCTTGAATGTGACCTTGAATGTGACCTTGACTCTGACCATCAAAGGCAAATCTCCACATCAACCTTTTCGACAAGGCAAAAAAAAAGTACATTGACAGGAGGGTGTGCACATTTCCGCAACCACATCA
>NW_017806175.1:7181518-7201518 GCF_001891065.2 Hippocampus comes | reverse complement strand
ACCTGAACATGAAATAGTTAAGCATGAATAATCAGTGGCCAAAATGGTCACGAATATGTAGTACACAACGTGTCAGGGAATTGGTGGTGGGGGGGAAGCCAATGTGCACAACATAGGTGGTAAAAAGATACTGATCAATTTATTTGGACATAACTCAAAAATAGCAAATAAGCAGGAGAATGTTGATTTTGTCACATGCACCATGTTGATGACCTCTGACTGTGAGTCTTCTGTTGACCAAGAGAAATTTTGTCCGTACAATTAAGAGTTCTCAAATAAGTTTACATGTATTTTTGGGAAAGAGGGAGGACCACGTTTGCATGTTTTTTTTGCAGACACTCTGCCAAATATGTAAATATGCCTGGATTCAAACCCAGAACCCCGGAACTGAGAGGGACTCGTGCTACCAACTACTCCAACTGCACCACCAAAATTAGGTCAAATTGAGTGGGTTTTTTTTTCCAGTTACAGTTACACTGTTTTTGGTTTAGAAATCAACCTGTAATTTCCCCTAAAAAGTCCCTCTTGTAGAAATAACCAATTTCTGCGTTTACTAGGAGTCTTTCTCTCTTTTTTTAAGAGTCACCTTTACATAGGCAGTCCTTCCTGAAACCTGCACACTGCCTCCCAAGAAATCATAAAAAATAAATCGTCTTTATTTTTATCTTAAAAAAAATAGGTCGTGTAGTTTTTGTGTGCACACACTTCCTAATAGATTGAAATGAGTGTGACTTTGAGATCCTTGAAGGCTCACCACTGATATCGACAATTTATAAAATGAAACCACATCAAGAAAAGCGCTATTGCCGAGTCAAATGCATTTGTTGAGCCCTTCACCCCAGAAAAGCATCAAAGAGCTTCTATGCTCACAGTTAATATTCTTCATTGTGTATAGTTAACAGATGTATGGCCTGATTTTTATCGCCTGAGCACACAGGCTTGTGCTCTTGATTTCCCCAAGAGCTTAAATTGTAGTCAGGAAGGCTTTCCCCCTCCGCCTCAGTGCTAATATTAAAGTCGGACTCCCCATACGATACATTTCACTCGCACTCCTGTGATCTTTTTCTGTGCCATGACTTTTGTGCCTGAGCACCTGCCACTTTTTTTTTTTTTTTTTTACCTCCACCTTTGCTTTGCGCCCCTGTAGCGCGTAGCATCACTGCGCCTTCACTTGCACTCGGTACGTTTTTTCCTCCCTCCAAACTAAGCAGATAATGAAGTCACATTTTCACGACTTTTAAATATAAAACACATAAATTACTTTTAGATGAACAGACCGCGACTTTTTTTCGTTTTAAAAATAAGGCGGCAACATTTATGCCACTTGGTTATGGAAAACTCTTTTTCTAAAATCATTCCAAAATGATCAAAAGCAAACATTCTTCAGAGTTAGAAGGTAAAATACAACTAAACTAATGTACTGTACTAGAGAAAAAAAATCTGAAGCCATTTTAACGTGCATATTTGGAACATTTCATTGGCCCGAATTTCAGAACTCCATTTTAATCTACTGTGACAATAACAACAAAAACAAACACCGAAATGCTGACTAAATTTATTTATTTTAATGTCTATGTAGGTTCTCAGTCATTCAGGGCATGTTAATACGCAAAGTTTGAAGGCAATTGAACTCATGTTTGTTGAATTTGTTGTGGTTTTTTTCTTGTTGTCTGAAAACACTCACAA
This sequence comes from Hippocampus comes, assembly GCF_001891065.2. Taxonomy (NCBI): domain Eukaryota; kingdom Metazoa; phylum Chordata; class Actinopteri; order Syngnathiformes; family Syngnathidae; genus Hippocampus; species Hippocampus comes. Next base: position 7,199,832 of record NW_017806175.1, on the reverse strand, counting down.
GTCACATCACGATTTAAGGAACTCTGACTTTAGGCTAATGATTTAGTTCAGTAATTATTTCAAGTACCACTTGAGGGATCTTGAATACTTGCAGTGGTACTCGTACCATATTTTGAGAATCAATGGATCTGGACGGTTTAATTACTATTATTACGACTGTATTAAGCATAATGGTGGAAAAGTAACAAAATAAAAATACAGTACACTAGTTATCATTTAGTTTTCTGACCACTTTTTACTATTATATCCTATGTTAAAAACAGATATCTGTACTTTTACGGCAGTCTTTTTCAAAATAGTCTGGTTAGATTTTACTCAAGTGCCTCTACTTGTACTTAAATACAGTGTGTGAGTACTTTTTCCATCCCTGACAATGAGGTCTTAAAACTGCTAGATAACTTAACAAGTGACTCTGTTCAGGCAAAACAAACAGTTGCACATTTGTGTTTTGTGTGCCCGAAAAAAGAATTGACAAGCAACACTCAGATCTTGTTTATTTATCTTTCAAGTAGGGATGGGGATGTTCTAATCAATCCATTGCTTGTTATGAATTCAGTCTTCTGTGTTGAAGTTGAATGTTGCTTAGCCGTGTCTTGAAGTGATTGAGAAAAAAATGGACTGCGCTGCTTGTTTGCGACCACCAGAGGTGCTGTTGATTCACTCGCAACTTGCGAGAAGAAGATGATGTCTGTCACTGACAATTTTTTTTTCAGCTCCGTACAGCAGTCCCATGGACCAGAACAATACGTATTTCGACAGGTGTAGAAACAAAAAAGAAAATGACTTACAATTGTGCTAATTGCCATTATTAAAATGAGGGGGAGCCATGCGGATGTTTTTTTCCTTCGGTGAGTCGGCGGGTCTCATTTTGTGTTCAAACGAGTTTTAAGTCCTCTGTAATTTGTCCGATTGGAAGAGAAGACAAAAAAAAAAAAAAAAACACAACTTATCTGAACACCCTGAACGGGTTGTCAGCGAGTTGCAGGGCACACACAGACAAACAACAACTTGCGCTCATACTCACACCTAGGGACACATTTCGAGTGTTCCATTAAACTGCCATGCATGTTTTTGGAATGTGGGAGTACCTGGACAAAACCCACAGAGGCACGGGAAGAACATGCAAACTCCACGCAGGAAGGCCGGAGCTGGAATCGAACCCTGCACCTCCGCACCGTGAGGCGGACGTGCTAACCAGTCGTCCTCTGTTGGACATGGACTGCAGTGTAACTTGAGCAGCCAGCTGTTGGAAGCTGATCAACCAGTCGTGAACCGGACCTTCTTTTGCATCGTCCTAAGAAGTTAACCACCCAGGTTATTCCTGTCCGCCATGGACTGAAATCTTCCACATCGTGTCTGAGAGCTGATTCCTCTTCGGTTCGGTACTTTACTAATTAACAACTAGTCTGTCAAGTTGTGAACTCCAATCAAGTTCAGCACAATTGACACGATTCATAACAATTAAAGAATCATTTTGCAGTGGCTTGTTTGCAAGACAATGGCAGTAGAGTGCTTTAAAAGCAGGCTTTGTTTGCACCTGGTAGGGCATTGCTTTACCAGTCAATGCCAACTTCAACTCCTGTACTTAAAAAAAAAAAAAGTATTACAGACTCAGAAATGCACTGAGTTACAGTAAGAAAAAAAAGTGTACAATACCCATTCTGACAACTTGCCAGAATGGGAAAAAGAAAATCTTCAAACAAAATTGTTTAGCGATAGTTACTGAGAAAAGGAAATGTGTTGTGCTCCCATAGCTTTGCTAATTACTGCTAAATTAGCTAATGGTAGTAACCGTACCAGTACAAGACAGTACAAAACGTTCTTGTGAGGCGTCGCTGCCAAGCGATGGAATACTTCCAATACAAAATCACATTTCCGAGAGTGCTATCACTCATTGACAAATTCAAGGTGGAGTTAGTCTATTGCTGTAACACTTTCTTATATGCAACTAGCTAAAAAGCGTTTTGAGCTAAATACCGTATATTTGCTACCGAGGCGGAGAACTAGCAAACTAGCATGGCTAACATCAGCTGCTTTCTACTTTGACATTACGACACAAAGCGGAGAAGAGCTGAAACTTAGCCACTCATTTTCGGAGAAATACGTATTTCTATTGATGTGTTCCATTTGGATTTGTTTTAGAAAAACGTGTTTTCTTTTTACGTGGACTGACTGTATTTACAGACGGAGAATGTTCAATGGAAACAGATATTTACCCAAACCTTTCAAAACAAAATACTTTAGGGCTGTAATTGCAATACTGTGAAGCCACAATATTTTCGTTGGTGGCATACCATCAGAATCTAATACCAGCAAAACGTGCCATCATGCCTTGTAAGGAATAGTATTGTTTTGAAAAGTAAAGCATGAACTTCAAAAGTTGTCCCCCTAAAAAAAAACAAAACAAACACAAAAAACCCTCCAATAATGTACAGGTATCTAAAAAACAAAAACAAAAAAACCCAAAGGATTCAGTTACAGGTTTAGTCTGTAACGTTTGTCAGAAACTCTGCAAAAATGTCGATGATAGTAAAAGCAAATGTTTCCAAAAATCTTATTTTGGAAAAACACAAGCTGTCTACTTTCATAGAGGGCGACTGGAATCTGAGAAAATATACTGTTTAGAGGGGGCGAGGATTTGGACAATTTTAAGTTCAACACGGTCTCGAAATGATAAATGGATGATCAAAAATAATGCGCGAATCATTTGAACATCGATTAGTTGCCAATCAATCGTTGCACCTCTCTACTCTCCGTCGCATCCAAAGGAAGTTCCTGTGCCTCGACGTTTCCTCCTGTATGCATGTGGGGAAATCAATGAATGTTAATAAACTCCGGCGGCTTCCAAACTTGATGATGTTTGTACCCTTTTCACGCGTCGTTAGCGCTAACAATACGGCGAGGCGCCACAACAAAAGCTCCTTAACGGGTAGCGAGCGATTTTTAGTTAGCTCCAATTGGATACATGCGTGGCTACTATGAATGCTCAGTGACTGGAAATCACACAAAAGGAGAAAAGACAATGTGAAAGTGCCGCCGCCAGTGCAAGGAGGAGCAGTGGAATGTTGTTGGTGTTTGACATTCCACCACCTCCCCAGCCCCCTTTCTCGCTCTCTTTCTCACACACACACACACACACACACACACACACACACACACGCACACACACACACACACACACACACACGCACTACAGCAATGAATTAAGCATAACATAGCAGGATGGTTCCTATTGATCACTTCCGTATTCCTTCCTGTCCTTAATGCCCAACATCTGAAATATTCGTCTTTAAAACTCTGCGTGAACAGTCGTTATCTAAGGGTTTCCAAACTGGGGGTCCGGGCCCCCTTAATAGAGGCGCCAAAGATGACAGAGGAGGGGGGGAAAGGCTTTGTCGGCTCCACTGCTGTTCAACTTTTATGAGGGCACATTAAATCAAGCTGTAATAAAACACTTATTGCACAGTTAACTACCGTAGATACGAGTAGGGTTGCTTTATTATTGGAAGGCATTTGCTAACACAAATGTGAAATGTCTGCATGTTGCTTTCCCAAATGTCTTATGTCAACATGTGCCTCATGGCGTGTTGTTTTGTTTTTTTTTTTTTTTTTTGGGGGGGGGGGGGGGGGGGCGAATATTTCTTTGTCGCGGCAAACACAACAATAAAAGCCTGCCAGGTGTTTGCTTTTTGTGTGTGTCGTGTGGGAAGAAGCAGGGTTGCATCGGTGTGATCACGACATGCAACTTCATCACGTCGATGAGATGTGTGATGTGCTCGCTGCTGAATCGTCCGGAACACCGACCACACTCACCCGCACTCTGTGAAAATATGCATTCTAGAGAGAGCGTTTCATAAAATTCCTCCACACGCTTCAAAGACATTATAACTTATCAAAACACACTTTAAAGTATTCCTTCACGGCTGTTTTCTCTGCCTCTCTCTCTCTCTCTCTCTCTCTCTCTCTCTCTCTCTCTCTCTCTCTCTCTCTCTCTCTCTCTCTCTCTCTCTCTCTCTCTCTCTCTCTCTCTCACGCTCACACACAGGCAATTCTCTAAATTAGAGGCCGAGTGTGCTTGCTTTAAGCTGTTTGTCACTCCCAGTTGAAATTTAGTCTAAAGCTGGCGTAAGACTGAAGAGGGTTGAACATTTTTTTATTGAAGCGATAAAACGTTAAACCAAACCTTCATACTTTTGTTCTAATGAACAAAATTCCACTCACTTTTTGCTCATTTTTGATGCAAAACGCCCACTAAGAGAAATGACCACGGATGTTGCGACAAATATAAACCTTTATCCAACTGCTACTTTATAACACTCAAAGCAGCATACAGCAATCAACTCATGAAAATGGTTGGTAAGCGGCAAAGGGGAATAAGCATCATAGCTTCTGTTCTGACCTACATTTCCTCGTCGTCTTGGCTTCTCCGCGTCTTGACACGTAACCTCGGGGCAGTTTACGAGAGAGATGCTCTGGAACAATCCGCATGACAGACAAAAAAAAAAAAAAATCAAAACACAACTTGTTGTTTTGGTCCAATCTGATTGACTGTAATTTTGCTGACTTGGGCGGCTGGGGTTTGTTTTTCGCTTGTCAGAAGCAATTGATGGCCTTTTAAACTCTGTTGGGTCAGTCCGTGTATTTCCCTTCACCACTCAGATTTTCTCCAACTCGCTGTTGGGATTTGTTTCTTTCCATGTTTAAAAAATAATAATCCAAGTCAACCGAAATGTGTCAAAAAAGTGCGCGGGAGATCGCGTCCGTTTCCTATATTGGTCAAAGTAGTGTAAACAGAAAGAATGTTTGGTAGTAAAACATTGCTCTTGAACACGCGAGGGAAAATTTGGTCTTTGTTGCTATTTTCAGTAATTACCAGCACGGTCAACCCTGCAAATAGAAGGCTGCAATTTAAGCTAATTATCTTCCTTTACGCGGTGATGCTAAACTGCTCCACCAAATAAACCAAGTATGTGTTCGACAATCAACTCAAAAGGTGACATTTAAAGTACACACGGAAGTTAAATGGAGCGACATTTTTAAAAAAACAAAACATTTTAATAATGACTCAAAGCTTATAAAATGATATCTAAATAGTGTTTGAAAAAACATTTCTAAAGTATATTGTACTTAACAGTTAAATACAACGTAACTGTATTGAATAAAATATAATGTGCTGGATTAAAAAATAACAAAACAAAAACAAAACAGTGCAAGCTGCTGTAATACGATTTTCGGTTAGCGCCAGTCGCGCTCGTACCACACTTTGAGAATCAACGCTGCTCTAACCCGATTCATTCATTCGCTGCCGTGGTTCATTTGAAGGCGGTTGATTTTCAGCCTGCGCCCGAATTCCATGACTGTGTTCATACCCGACTAAACCACCTGCACCAAGGGAGCAAACCAATTTGAGTGGTCCAAAAAAACAGACCAAATGCGTGAGAGAGTATTCTGGAAGGTGCCTTCCAGAAACGGACGAAAGACCGAATGCGCCGCGCGTGTGTCTGTCCGGTGTGAAATGCGGTTTATTTGTGGAGGGCCTTGGCGCCGCCCTCTGAAGACAAAGCAATTTGTTGAGCGACTCTCAACTCTGCATTATTTACTGACCCCCCCCCCTCACTTCTGCCCACTGCCCTTTGGCTTTTGTTGTTGATGTGGCCTGAAGTCGTCTGGCTTCTCAATGCACTTGCCATGACTTCTTTACAGTCTATTAAATTCATGTTGTACAAGAAAATCGTTTGGGGCATAGTGCAAGATGTAAGGCAGGCGCCCGCAAACGTTTTGCTTGCACTTTTCAAGGATCCCGTTCATAATCGTGATCCTCCCAACTAAACTCCATGAACAAATTCAACAATCAGGAAGTTGCCTCGTTTTGTGAGGAAAAATTAACTTCCTAATGTTATGACGAGAAAAGTATATTTTTAGAGGAAAAACTTGACAGGTTATAATATAAGTACGGGTGTTCCTGTCAGGGTTTTAGGCTGCAAATTCTGACACCGATCATCTGTGAGGGTGATCGGCCAATACTGTTTCCGATATCTATCAGATGGATTAACTGCACATTTTTCCATTTTAGAGCTGGTCACGAGTAATTATTTTTACAATCAGTCTGAAAAAAAAAATTTTTTTTTTTGAGTAGTTGATTTGGTAGGTAGTGCGTCGACCTCACATTGCGGATGTCGTGGGTTCGATCCCGGCTCCGGCCTTCCTGTGTGGAGTTTGCAGGTTCTCACCGGGCTTGCGTGGGTTTTCTCCGGGTACTCCGGTTTCCTCCCACATTCCAAAAACATGCGTGGCAGGTTCGTGGAACACTCTAAATTGTCCCGAGGTATGAGTGTGAGCGCGGATGGTTGTTTGTCTCCGTGTGCCCTGCGATTGGCTGGCAACCGGTTCAGGGTGTCCCCCGCCTACTGCCTGAAGACGGTTGGGATCGGCTCCAGCACCCCCAAACGACCCTTGTGAGGATAAAGCTGATCGGAAAATGGATGGATGGATGATTTGGTCTCTCAGGGCGGCACGATGGTTAGCACGTCGACTTCACAGTGCAAAGGTGTGGCGTTTGCATGTTCTCCCCATGCCTGCGTGGGTTTTCTCCAGGTACTCCGGTTTCCTCTCACATTCCATAAACATGAATGGCAGGCTAATAGAGCAGTAAATTGTCCCTAGGTGTGACTGTGAGGTAGTTGTCTCTGTGTGCCCTGCGATTGGCTGGCAACCAGTTCAGGGTGTACCCCACCTACTCCCTGAAGATAGCTGGGATAGGCTCCAGTACACCCATCAACCCTTGTGAGGATAAAGCGGTTCAGAAAATGGATGTTGGCCTCATCAGTCCATAAAACCTTTATGGCTCATTTCTGTGCCACCTTGCAAAATCCAGTCTGGCCTTCCGATTCTTTTTGCTGATAAGTGCTTTGCATCTTGTGATATGTCATTTATATTTTCTCTTTCAAAGTAGTTATTGAAGCTGAATAGCGTGATGGTCGGTGCAGAATGAATTCTGAAGTCTACAAAACCATTTCGTCTCGCAATTTACAGAAAAAAATGCATCCAAATTAATCGCAAGAATCTCCATCATGCATCCAGATGCTGACCCAAAACATACCGCCAGCTCAACAAAGGAATTAATCAGGGGAAAAGCGAAAGGGCTTTGACTGGCCATGACAGTCGCCGGATCTTAACCCCAATAGAGCATGACTGAAGCGAGAAACCCGCAGAAATAAAAAAAGAACTGAAAGAGGCTGCAGTCAAGGCCTGGAAAAAAAACATTTCATATGAAGAAAGCAACAGTTTGGTGAAGTCAGTGAGTCTCAGGCTTGGTGCAGTTATTCCAAGTAAGCGTTATGCCATCAAATATTCAATGTTAGCCCCTTGACGTTAATTTAACAATTTGTGTTCCAATCTTTTTTGCCCACTTGAAAAGTGTGTGTGTGTGGGGGGGGGGGGGGGTGGGTTCAAACAGAAGGTGCTCTCTTCACATTTGGACATCTGCTATTCTGCAGGTTTTCAGCAGTAGCCCCCAGGTCCACATATGGAGGAATGTCCCCCCCATATGGACTCCCAAGCTGTGGCTCTTGGACTGCTGGAGGGGCAGGGAACCCCCCAGTTTGATATTTGGGACCCTGCTCCAAATGTTCCTGCTTCAGTTTGGAATTGGTGTGCTTTATACCATCTGGACTGAGACTGTTAGAACACTAAATCCGAAGTGATCGCGGTCCCACCTTTTCCATACATCAAAGACTTAGTTAAGAGTTTTTGTAATGAGGCCTTTAAAAAAAAAAAAAATCTTGTTTTTTTGTTTTGCCACACCGTTGCCTGCTTGACCAGTTTGCTCTCAGCTCCCTTTAATCCTCACGCATTAAATAGGTGGCAGTCAAAATGTGCAACGAGGAAAGGTGTGTGAGCGCTGCAGGGAAGCGCCACGGCGGGAGGCGATGTCTGTGGCTGTGAAGGTTGAGGGAATTACACAAAGCGTTGTGTCTGCCCTGTTCAACGGGTTAGAAAATTAAGAGGGAATTACCCCGGGCTGCATTCCTCAGCCAAATAGGCCCGTAAGCCTGGAGACAGCTAGCCAGCGTGCGCGGAGTCAGTAGTAAGTACAAAGTTCATGTCATGTCGCTATTATGCTTTGAAAAAAAAATATTTCGGGTAATACAAGACTTTGAGGCATGATTAAAAATTATTTCACACACAGTATTTGAGAGCAGTCAGTGAATAAAGGTAGTCTTGATTCTTTTTTAATCATCGTCCTTTAAAAAAAAACAAAAAAAAAAAACAGCTAACCAGACAAAAACTTTGGACCTGAGTAAGTAGAGGGAAAGTCCCTAAAATGGTTTGATCTGTTTTTACAATTGCTGTCTGTTGAATTTTTCTTTTGTTTTTTTTTTTTTGTTCTTTCTTTTTTTTTTTTCCTTGTCACGCACACACACACACACACACACACACACACACACACACACACACACACACACACAGACTGGCTAATTTCCCACCCAACATGCTCTACCAACTCCTCCGCGTAATTACAAATGCAAGTGAACCGTCAGCCGCCTAATTAGAGGGCCTCGCCATCATTTACACGAGGATTTCGAGACTCTGCGGGTAACTATTGCACTGCCCTTGACTTTCAGGTTTAATCTCCTCCGTGACCATGTTTCTCACTCAAAACCACTCCATAACCTACGATCACGTTTTTAATATAGCAATCTATAGATTTTACGGTCATTGTATTTATTTATTTTTTTAAATAAGAACGAGGAAACATAGCACTCTTTAGTGCTTAACTGCACTTTATAAAAAATGGCATGAAGATCAAGAATTAAACAGTTTTTGCTTCAGTTCAATGGATATTTTACGGCTCCTTTTGGTATGCGTACCCGGGCCGCCTCGGGCCAGTATGATACAGACACACAAATACAGAGGGAGACGGTCACAACTCCTCAATGAGCTGCAGTAATATTCGTTGTTCTTCGCAGAGGATAAAGAACGTGTCATTGCGTCGTTTGTGTTCAGCTCTGAGTTGCCTTAAAGGGTTATAAACATTTTACATTGTGTGTTAGCGTTAAGCCAGCGGCCTTTCCGAGGTTTTGTGGTTTGGTTTACTACGCAGTGTGTAATTGTCTTTGTTTTTACGTTTGAACTTCATCTGGGACAGCTCGGCCTCTCACGAACGATTGTCCTCGGATGAAATTACGTAAGTTGAGGTATGTCAGGCTGCCGTATGTATTCTCGCATCGAGTCACGTTTTGGTTTTGAGTCACTGCATCCATGCCGAACGTGACGTCGGACGACCAAATATTTCGCGTGTGCTGTTTGTGTGGGCCAGCGAAGCTTCCCTCGGGGTACCGGTGTTTAGTTTGAGCCTCATCTCCCTCCTTCCATGCTGAGCTCAGGGTATTTTATTGCACGTTTCCACGGCAACAGCTCGGAGCGCAGGATCTTGAGGGGCTTGTACAGCGATTCCAGGAAATGACTTGACTTCCTCACTTAGCGTGAACAACTTCCTGTCCTCGGCTGCGTGGATGTGTGCCAGGGCTCAGGGACGGCGGTTTGTGTTTAGTCTTTGCGCGTTGTTTTCGTAATTACTTCCCCCTCACTGTCTCGCAGGTCAATCACTCTCTCTTGTTTTCTCGTTCGCTCTCTCTCCCCTCCCCTCCTTGAAGCGCTCTGCAGGGATCCGCCAAAGGCATTGGCGAGTGCCAAGAGTGTGGGGGTCAGTTTCAGAACATCTGATATGCTCACATGTGCTCTGTTTTGTTGATGATTTGTACAGAAAATAATTACGAGGGACCGACCAATGTGGATTAAAAAAAAAAAAATAAAAATTATAAGTGGCGGACTAAAATTCCAATACCCGCTTGCCCAATTAAGTGAAAAAAATGTATAATGCGGGAAAAAAAACCCACAATTTTTTCATCCAGTCATACCTCGGTTTTCGAACGTCTCTGTTCTTGACCAAATCAGTTTTCGACCAGAAAATTCTAGATTTTTACGCCTCGGATTAAGACCGAAAATCAGTTTTTGACCAAACTAAGCAAACCTGAATACGCCACTCGACTCCTCTCGGCTTCCTTACACGAGGAAATGACGCTTCCTTGTGTGAAGTTCATTGTTAGCAGACGTGTTTGTGGTAATTTAAGCAAATCTGTCTGTTTTTTTGTTATTTCTGCATCGTGTTATTAGCTCCTAATCATGGGCTAATAAAATAGTTTCGGATTTCGAACAAATCGGTTTTCGAACAGCCTTCTGGAACGGATTATGGTCAAAAACCGAGGTATGACTGGATATGTATTACAGGCGGAACATGTGACTGACAATACGTTCTCATTTAGTATTTTACTTTACAACAAAGATTTTTTTTTCCCGATTTGTTTGGTTGGGGCGAGGGAATGTTTCGTTTGTCATTATTATGACTTCTGTTGTAATGTGTCGAGAAAAAAAAAATTGTCCGTTTTTGCCAGTTTTAAATGAGCTCTAATTAGACTAATCAGTCGGGTCCTCATAATTACATTTTGGCGGCACGGGTGCTTGATCGCCAACAATTACAGATCATCACTACAGTGATGACACATAAATACCGCCACTTACCAGTTTTCATAGTTCCAAGTTGTTGCTTGGTGGCTTTTTTTTTCTTCTTCTTTGTGTTGCCAAGCAATTAAGGTACTGTAATGCTTGCAACGACTCCTGCCGACATCAGTTCCTTTCATCATTCAATAGACTACACCTCTTATAGACACACACCCAACAGATGAATTTTTTTTGTTGTGTTTTTGTTTTTTGTTTTACAGTATCAATGCATCTCTGGTATTTTGAACGTTGAACATTTTACCGTTTCGGTTTTAAATGCGTACATGTACGTCGAATGAACCCGTGGCAACGGTTGGACGGTAAACGTGTTTTTATACATCGCTACGCAGTACTTGAGATTCATGAACATGAATGAACATCTCTTTTACAAAACATTTCATGAAGCACCTTAGATTTCCTTAGACAAATGTGCAATTTACTTTTATCATTCACATATATTCATTGCAACTGATCCCAATGATTGTACAAAGGCACAAAACTTAAACAATTGGTATTAAAAAATATAGTAATGCATTTTAAGATTAAACGAAATTTATAAAGAAAGGATTTTTTAAACCATTTACACAAAATCTAAATTTAATCCCTGCCTACACCTTAAAAACGAAGGAGAGTGCTCTTAAATGTGTAAAGAATAAAATATTCACATGTCCTTGAAAGCGTCTGCTGTGTTGGGTCTGTCTCAGTGACGGACTGAGACTGCTGTTGTCGTCTTCTCTGATCAAAACAGTGTGTCCCCTAGCGGATACTCCATGAATTGCACCTTATTAAAAATATCCATTCCGTGTCTTAATATGCATTTTTTTTCACTTTCAAATTATCCTGAGGGCCTGATCAAACCTCCTTGTGGGGGCCGGTTCTGGCCCGCGGGCCATATGTTTGACACCCATTTCTACTGTATCTGCTTGCGTGCCTAATTTTTAAATGAAAAGTGTAGCACCTAGCTGTCTTAAAATCCGTCGGCTCGGATGCAGCAGGCATTGAGCCGCGGGCCTTTCTCTGTTACGCATCCCGTGGTACTGTATCTGCTACCTATTAATGCAGCTCACATGTACGTCAAATGTTCCACCGAGTACGGACCAACCCAAAGTGTTCTGTCCACATAAGTCGGGTCTGAAATTGTTCAGTGTTCCCCGTGGACTGTACTGATATAGCTGCGTGTGTGTGCAAATGTTAGCGTGTGTGCACGTTAGGATTATGAATTTCATGCCAGCTTATGTACAGGCATCCCCATGTCGAATGGACTATGCTGTCAGACGAAGGTCTCGAAGGCATTAGTCACCATATGAGAATGCGCCGAGCGCACGTTCTGCTTTCCAACGCTACAAATTCTACCACGTCTGCTTCTGGTCACAGAGACTCTTGAACTTCAGTCACACTGTGATTAATTACAGGCACAGGAAGTAACACCACTGCTCAGCGTACTTCCTTTATCGAGATGACTCTACTTGTCGGCGTTTCTTTCGGATCAGCTGACCCCGCTTCAGCTTTGTCAAAATGCAAAATCAGACATACTCGGGGATTTTGCATGGGAATGATAACTGGAATAAAGAATTCACCAAATTAAAGGTTGGTTCTTAGTAGGGAACTTAAATATAGTTTGGGGAAAATATGTTGACCCAAATTCTTGACTAAAACAACCAGATTTCATGCCAGTACGCTTCACTAAGAAGGGTTCATCGCCTAAACTGGTTTAGCAAAAATTCAGAGGCTCGGCTGAACATGACCCGGGGCCGCCGAGGCGAAAGTTCGTTTGGCATCCGGTGTCAACAGAGCACAAGTCACTAATCATGGCTTCCGTGGCAGTGAAACGCAACTACGACTTGGCGTTTGTTTGTTGAATTTGCTATGTTTCCTGTTTTTTCTGAAAACATTCAAACCTGACTAATGCAGCGATGCTATTAGGCTCACGAATCGTGATTCATCACGGTCGCATTGAATCAGGCACGCCTTGCCGCGTCTTCTTTCATTCGGCAGCCATCTTGCATTGATTAACAAAACAAAAAGGCTGGAACTCTTCGTGTCTTTTTTTTTTTTCCTTGCTTGCGCCACTTGGGTGTCTGCAAAGACCACTTGAGCTGTGGCCCGGTGCCCGCACAATGGCCGGTGTGTGTAGCTATGAGTGCTTCATTGGCAGGGAGATAGTCGGGCTTTGTTTTGTTTCCTCAAGGCTCATTTCTGTCTGCCATCCCATCCGGCAGCCCTGTGACCATTCGCTAATCTGAGGCCAACCTTACTGCGTTAAATTGGAGGCTATCGCTTTTCTTTATCTCGCACCAGGAGAAGGAAGAGTAATGTGGGGCCTGAGGGGATTTGTTGCGTGATGCCGTCGACTGGAAACTGATCGAAATGCGTCGCATTTTGAAGTCTGAAAATCCAAACAAAGTGGAAGTTTCTGAAAAATGTAACATCTGCTCTGCTGTTCGGTCTATAGCGTTTTACATTATATACTTTAGCTTTAAGCTAGCGGACATTTGTTTCACGAAATGATACGGTTTGATTGACCATTTTGGTTGTGGAATCGACAATGCCTCATTTTCTTGTTTATGTGTGACGGAGTGACTAACGGCTTCGAGCAAGCCTGCTTTCCCTCTCATCTGGAGAACTGCGAAGCGAGCCTGTTCTTTCCGTTTTCTCCAGAAGATGTTATATGATAGTCTCCCATTTCATGAACACATGAGAGTGAGTAAAAGCGATTAGAAATGCTTCAGCAAATATTATTTTGAAATAGCCCGTTTATGCTGTTTTGCGTTGGTTGTAAAGTTTAGGTGCGTCTTAAAAGGTTTTCATGTGTTTAAAGGTAAGACCATGACAAACACACGAAAAGACGGTTTTGATTTAGTGCTCACTTGTCGAGTGTTTAACCAAATGCCAATGTCGATTTGCTTGTTAGCAGGAGAACGCCCAAACCACGAAACAGATTTCCACAAATGTTTTTGCGATATGGGGCATGGGCCAAGGAAACCGATATCACATTTTTTTTTTTTCTGCTTTTTCTGATTTTCCGAGAATGACGATGTAACTTGTGTCGTCATCTCTTGCAGCTCTTCAGTGTGTGGACAACAAAGCGCCGTGCGTGAACAACGCCACCTGTCAGACCTTTAGCAATGGCACCGGATACTGCAGGTAAGACCGGACTAGCTTGCGAGGGTGAACACTCTTGGTGTTGGATGTGAAAGAAAGTCGAGAAACGGGGGGCTTTATCTATCAGCGCTCAAGACCATGAGGTTTCGCTCAGACAGAGTGGAGAATAATGGACTGCTCTGTGTGAGAAAGTGCACCGCTGCTGGGAACAATACCAATACACACATTTCCCCCTCCAACATTTTATTTAGTACCTTGAATGTTATTTTAACTTGTCTTCCCTACAGATGTAATAGATCTTGGCATCGCCGGTATTTTATTTTCCACTATTTTTTTCCCCCCCAGGTGGTTTCAAATCTGTGAAAAGACATACTTAGAACAAATGTAATCTGTCAAGTTTATTTAGAATTTCCATGACAGCCGTCGAACCACACTCTGGTTTTATTTGTGTTTTACTTCCAAAGGTATGAACACATCATTAAGAAGACGTGGTTCAGTCGAGTTACAGTATGACCCGAATTTGGGATGGATGATTGTGGTTTTTGGAGATTGGAGATGTCCTCGGAGGGTGTCCCACAACGTCCCGGTGGTTGAGGGCGAATCAACCATATTTGTATGTTTCCGCCGTCGACAGTTAGCGATTCGGCCCTTTGACTGATTGGTCCCGTTGAGTGTACACACTCTGAGCCCTGCTTTCCGACAGCTTTTTCTTCCCTTCTAATTAAAACGCCGCAAATGTAATTACCGTGTTGGCCCGTGAACAAATTTCATCAGGTGTAGTGTGAATCGCGCTGCGTTTTGGTTCCCACACCTTTGGGAATGCTCGTACTTAAAGGGGAGATGGAGCAGGCCACATATCTTACTCGCTGTTTGACATTCTTTCTGTCTTCTCGAAGGTCAGATAGTGAGTCTCATTCTTCCGTGTGCGTATCTGGTGGCTCGAGAGATGCACGACGTACGGCCCCGGCGATCGGCAAACTTCCTCATCGACTTTATTTCCAATTTCTTGTCTCTCATCCAAAAGACGACGGGGGGCCCCATCTGGGATCGGTCACCTTGATTAGCGTTTGATTATCAAGCGCCCGCCAATAAATCGAGCAACAAACGGAGTGAATGACACATTCCTTGGCCGGTGCTCACGGTGGATATTAAACAACATTGATTTACTCAGACCCTCTCAGGCCCCTCTTCTCACGCTCTCTCTCTCTCAGTCCAAAACAGACATAGTACATCATGGATGGCTTAACTGTGCTTTGCACACTGTATCTGTCTCGCACAGTGAAGCCAAAGTCACGGCAAAATATCAGGTGACATGTTTAAGGTCATCCTGACTGTCTTAGTGGCTAATGGAGGATTAACTGGAATCAGAAGGTTTTCAGCTGATGCCGGAAGAGGAGGTTTGAAAACGGCCCGTTTCTTGTGCTTCCACTTGGCTCTTGTGAACATTGACTCCTTGTTTTATTCGGTGATGATCAAAATGATAAAACGGAGCCGCACAGAGGGGACTTTTTCGGTTTTAAAAGAGTCATCTGACAAAAGTGTTCGCTTACTGTTATACCGATTAACTCATCGGTTGCGTTTAGTTTTTTTTTTTTTTTCCTTCTTTCCGCCCACAGACATGGACTAGGTATACACATCCTTGCACACACTTGCCCGTTTCGATCCAGTCTTCCCTGTGCTGACGCTCAAAGGGCTCATTGTTAACCAAATCACATTTTCTATTTGCTCGTCTCGTCAGTGAATTAAAGCAGGCGCTTGTAAGTAAACAGTCAGTCCGGGCTTTTGGCCCTGGCAAAGCGCAGTTATGTCACGTGGATCGCTTTCGGGATCAGAACGGACGATACGCATTCAATTAAAGCAGGGGCAACTTTAGGTGTATGGTGAAACCCCACTAGATCAGTTGTTCATCTTTCATGCAGATTTTTACGTGAAATTTATGATTTTTTTTTTTTTTTCCCAAGAGAATACAGCGAAGTCAGAACATTGCGCCTTCAGTATAATAAAAGATTGCCCTGCAACATGGCTTAGCGGTCTATTGGAAGAAATACAGGGCCAGCTAAATGCAGCACCGCTTTTTTTCTCTTTTAATAGTCGTTTCCCAGAGAGTAGAGGAAATATGTGTAAGGGTTGGCAAACAGCCCAAGGATAGATCGTTAAGCAGACTCCACAAACGAGCAATAGAGGTTTCATTGATTGAAAAGTAAATACCGGAATGAAAAAATAGTGACGACAAAAGTTGATGTCGAAACAACTGCGCTGGGAAAAAAAAATGGTGTGTTGAATTTACAATCATCTGGATTCAGATCATTTTTTTAAGTTGGATGCATAGTCTACTTAAAAACGCATCTGGAGCCAGATGATTTTTTTTTTTTTCAAGCAACCAACGTGACAATGAAAATCAATCAATTCAACAAGTATATTTTTCAGTGTATGCGGTAGAAAAAAAAAAGAGACTACACAAGATGGAAGCGGAAAGAAAAAAAAAAAAAGAAAATAACTGAAGCGCTTACATGCAAACCAAACTAACCGTAAGTACCTCTGGCACGAACGAGACAAATACAATACGGTGAAAACCAAAACCGCGAGCGACTATGGCAAAAGCAAAGTAATACTCCGGCATCTTCCTTCCGCTGAAGCCGCACCTAAAATACGAGTGAGAATGAATTGCCAGCCGCGACGGCAAAGAGGCTCTGTCCCGCAGCGATCACAAAAGCAACATTGGAGACGAGGAAAGAAATCCATCTCAAGTAGTCAGAAAGACAGGACATGACAATACATGCCAATGTGTGTGTTGCTGCTCCATTTGTTTTGAATGTCTCCATCGGTAAAATGACTTGATGCTTTTTTTTCCCATTAGCCTTTCTGTGGTGTTTTGCAGTATATGCTAGCGTAAAGCTCTTTTATTTTAAAATGTTCAACCAAAACATTTCATGGTTTGGTTGAACATTTTTGTCTGAAGATGAGTGAGTTACACGACGTCCTCTACGGAAAGTCGCTCGACATCCATGCACCTGTCCATCATGGCAACGCTACCGGTTACTATTGTTCTTCTCGATACAACGCTAGTAACGAAACGTGAGTTACGAACAAACGGTGAGACATTCCTCGATTAATCCCTTTGCAATTGACGGCTTTTAAATTAATCTTCGGAGGAATCCATTGCAACCTCGATACTTATATGACATGTCTTTGTTTATCCTAGTTGTTTGTTAAACTACCGGAGACAAATTCCCTTCCAATAAAGATAATTCAGATTCTGTTAAAAGAAACAAAACAAAAAAACAGAGCTATGCTACTCCAATGCATACATCTGCTTTTTATCATGAAAACCCCGAGCCTGAACCACTTGCCACGATTGGAGGGCCTATAGATGGCATTTTGGACAGCAAGAATGTTAGATTAAGAGCAAAAGTGATGAGGAAAGCTTGCCGGACTGCCTTTTAGGGCACGGTTTCGAAAAGCTGCCCAACCAGTGTCACTGCAAGCCATCAAGTCTGGGTGTGAAGAAAAAGGTATGCGTCACGTATAGGATCCGTGAAAGTCCCAGAGTTCGCTCGGTATGCTGCTCATGTCTCGTATCACGACTGAAATAACACATGCCGTGCATACATTTTTCACAACGCGGCATGCGCTTCCAAAGGTCGATCTCAGTACATTTCCTTGAACATTTCCAGCTTGCTTCCAAGTTGGCGCCGTCACAGTTGAATTGGATCGATTTCAAGTTCTTAGTCACAAAGTGTACTGAGGGAGCGTGGCGCCATTGTTTGTTTAATTGTTTGCCTCGTTGTTTGCTTAATTCTTGGCATTAGCATTCAGTCTTCTTCAGCAACCTGACAACCCCGGGACTGAAGTGGAATAGCAATGACTCAACCATACAATGGGAGCACTCACATCTTTGGCTTGTCGGTTCTCACGCAGGAGATGTAGTTTATAAACAACCCTTCAAAAATCAACCACTTTAACATGGAGAAAACTATACTTTACCAGGCTGGGGCGTAGAAATGGATCAGCTTGGAGACGTAAGGCAGGGTGAGACCATGAAAAGATTGGAAAACAACGAGCAGAATCTTAAAACGAACTCTAAAGTGCACAGGAAGCTGAATGGGAGTTATCTGCTCCCTCTTCGGGGTTCCAGTTAAGAAGCTTTTTGAACCAAATGGAGATGTTTGACGGAGGACCGGCTGACTCCAAAGTACAGCGCAGTTCAGTGATCCTGCTGAGATGTGATGAAGGCGTGCGTTACTGTTTCAAAGTGCTGCTGTGTAAAGAAAAGATTTCATCTTTGCCAGCTGCCTGAGGTGAAAAACCTGGACTTAACTATGGCATACATTGTGCCACTAACACACAGCCGCCCTTAAATGTGACGTTGAAAGGTGACAGACTGCCACATACCAATCATACTTAGCGCCTTCTCTGCCTATTTGCCATGCTGCGAGGAAGATAAGGCGCATTGTGGGAGTGCTTTGTGCTCCCGTGGCAATGTTATGTCAAACTCATAACGCGCGAATGGAAAATTAGCTGCTGAGTTACCAAACGTATCTGAGGGGGTGATGATTGAAACAGATGAAGTTTACCTCCTACACAGTGCATCTTTTTTTCCCCCGCGCTTGGTCCCTCTGTCACTGTCAGGTTCCAGTTAAAAAAAAAAAAAA
>NW_017806175.1:7130868-7180998 GCF_001891065.2 Hippocampus comes | reverse complement strand
CCGCGCTTGTGCGCCCTCTGTCCTGGAGGGTGCCAAAAAAAAAAAAAAAAAAAAGAGAGAGAGAGAGAGAGAGAGAGAGAGAGAGAGAGAGAATATCTGTGCTGTGTCGACCTGCTGCCTTTTTGATCTGACAGGCAGAATTTGCCTGTGGGGAAGACAGAGGAAGAGAGGGGGTAAAAAGAAAAGATGTCTCCTTTCAGGTAATCTGAGAAGAACTACCCCAGAGCACAAATTCTTGCTGATGAGAGAGCAACAAGTGAAGGGAATGAAGGGGGGGTGGGGTCAAGGCAAGAACTGTGGGGAGGCACTATAATTTGCCTCTTGCTATGCTGCTTTCATCAGACTGTCACTCATTCATCCATGGCTGAGCCCCTTCATTGGAGGCTGAGATGCCCGAGGACACCACGAAACTAGCCTCATTATCCTTGCGCTTCTTTTCTTGTAGCCTTTGGCTTTGTCAACATTTTGAGGGATTTACCCGTTTGACACTATCATAGCAATTCATGTCGCATTTACTCCCGAGCTTTTTTCAGAACTTCCATCCATCCATCCATTTTCTAATCCGCTTATCCTCACGAGGGTCGGGGGCTTGTTGGAGGCTACCCCCTGCTGTCTTCGGGCACGGGGAGAACATGCAAACTCCGCACAGGAAGGCCGGAGACGGAATCGAACCCTGCACCTCTGCACTGTGATGCGTACGTGCTCAACAGTCGACCACCGTGCTGCCCTTTCCAGAATTTAAGATTGCTTAATAAATGGTACCATTTACATAGCATGGGGGAATGATCATGAGCTTCAATATGCGAAATATTAATACAAACGAAGCACTTTGTGTTCATCCGTGTTGTAAAATGTAACTTTTTCAAAATCAGCATAATGGAGTAAGATCCCCAAAAAACACACCATTAAAGGGGAAGTCAAACCAAAAACATTCTTTAAAATATGTCGAATGTGAAAACAGGTGAGCCGTGATCGGTCATTGATCCCTGAGCAACTGTGATGTCATTTTTAGTCGACACCAAGTTGCAAAATGGCCGCCCTCCCTGAGATGGATAAAAAACAGATTGATTTTTCTGCGTAATTCATATTACACAAACACAACATGAATCGGAATACCTTGTGTAGACTAGTGGGGCTGAATAGAACATAATATTGTAAACAAAATATAAACTATAAAATCTACTATCAGGATTTAACATTGATGCCGAGTTGTGGATTCGTCAATTAATCAATCCACAGTTGATCAGCACTTCAAACTGGCCAACTAACTATCGAGGACGGAAAAGGAGTGACAAGATTTTTCATGTCACGCACAGCCTTACGCAGCGTTGCGTGATGCACGGCAGATGGAATCCGAATTGTCAGATAAACTTCAATAAACCGTCGTGTCTGAGATTGCAAATCTCTGGAAGACCTGTGGCTCTCCCCCGGCTCGCTAGATGTGGTTCAAAGTGGAGCCACGATGATAAGAGCCTCTTTGTGTCGGATGTGGCTTACTGGTGAATCAGGGCTTCCTTGGAACGATGAGCCAAGTCACAAACGAGTGAAGCCGTTTTGGTTAAAAATAACTTCACAGTTATCAGGGCTTGCCTGTTGTGTCTGACCAAATCAAAAATACATTATTTTGATGTTCTAAATATAGGTCTTTTTAAAAAAATCATTTTACTGGAGCCTGGTGTGTTGGATTTTAAACACTCACACCCATTCACAAAAGTAAACAAACAAGTCGTAAAATGCTAATGAGTCAGTTCATATCAGGCTGCTATAAGACTAGTAAGAAGACAGTGGGGAATGTAGCAACCAGCCCCCAGTGACTGTTTCTTTCCGTCACTCACTGATGATGACAAGGTGGGCCAAAAGTGACTCCATGTGGGGGTTGAAGTTGTGTATTGTTACTTTGAATGCATCGTAGTCGTCATCCACTCTTCCAAAGCTCTGCAAATCATTTCATTTCAGCAGCAAACTGGCATCTGCTGAAGTGGCACTACAACAGAAAATGTTTTCACACTCCAAAACGGTGCCATACACTAAATCAAGAACCACAAAGAACCATGTGCTTTAAAGTCAGCACAAAGCAGACACAGGTTATGTCAATAACGCTGCTTTGCTTAGTGTGTGTTTGACAGGAATGTGTAAGGAAGAAAATGACTGTTCATAAGGTTGCAAGGTCTAAAGTTAGGCCTCATTATAACCGCAAGGACAAGATAATGACTAAACATCATGCTGAGGTCCTATGTTGTCGACCACAGTTTCTTAGAAGAGTCTTTTTGAAGCATGTCACTAAAAAAAAAAGTCTGACATTTTACCACACGAGCCCACTGTGGACTCCACCCTATTTTGACTTCTTATTCTCGCTCCTCTGATGTTTTTTTTTTTTTTCAGTTAGACTGCTCAGTTTCCTGCTTTCGTCAAAGTTTTTTTTTCAGGCGAATTCCGTTTAGATTTGATTTGATTTTTTTGGGGGGGGGTGTTCCTACATTGTTGGTGTTTATTATGCATTAAGTATTCAGCTCCTTATTAAGTGAAATTAAATATGATTTGTAAATTTGCTACACCACAGAGAAGAAAGAAATCGGCAAGCATATAAAATGCGGCTTAAAAAAAATAAAGCCTTCGTCTCCGCTCTCAAATGATGTAGGTGTGTCCGCTGAATGTGTGAAACCACGGCACCGCAGAAAATTAGATGCTCTTTCGTCTGGCATCGTTGTTGCGCGTACACATTGTTACATGATTGAGCTGTGAAAATATGTCCGTTGAAAGCTTCTGCTGCCTAGATTATATCCCACCAGCTAGCTCGACGGCTAACGGGCTTCTAGAGTTTCTCTTGGCCGGCAAATAGGCGGCAAGCTGGTCGGAATTTAAATAACCAAACCTAGCTGTTATATGAATTGTGGCATCCAGAGAAGATGCATTTTCCGGGTGTAGCCACAGCTAGCTAGCTAACCTCACTACGCACTGTGAAGGTAGAAATGACCCTACCATAGTGATAACATCTAAAGTAAGTTACTCGCAATCGCGCCAAAATAACCACTGATGCGAACAAAGGCGCTGATGTTCTTATATCGCGGGGGACTGGGGGAGTTTTGTTCTATTTTGCCCCCCAGCACCAAAGCAGCCATTTTGTCCGTGTGGAGCCATTCGATAAAGCCAGTAATGTATTATGCACTTGACTTTTGAACATGCACACACAGGGCCACGGTACATGGAACAGACTTTAGTCAAGGCAGAGACGCCTTCATGGTTTGAAATGTGAGCCGATTTATTCCCGCGCTCGTACTCAGGCACTGCTTTCCTGTGATTGCCGCAGGGGCAAAGCATGATGGAGTTATTAGGCTTCTTTGAGACTAGATTAGGGGTTGGAAGGTCTTCAGTTGAAGCTTGAACTCTGGAGAACTGGTGGAGGGGATGGGCGGGGCCAATTGGCACAAATGGAAGTGGATGGGACACAAAGGGGAATATGCAAGGAGCCCGGTATATGAATTAGTAAAGAAACGAGTGGGAGAGACGATATTTGTGAGATTCAACCCTTTTGCTCAGTGAAGCCGCACACGGCCAGCCGCTAAAGGCTTGAGGTCAGCATGAGGTAGAGGAGGGAGAAGGAGTGAGGAGAGAAGGGAGGAGTGTGTATGCGAGTGTGTATGTGTGCGCGCGAGCAAGATGGGGGCGCTAATGTGAACCAGCTGCAGAAACCTGACACCTTGAGTGGGCCATAACTGCGAGGTGGAGGAATGAGAAAGAGGTAACGAAGGGCTGCAGAAAGCTGGGAGCGAAAGATCGAGAAAAGATGAAGCGTGGGAAAAAAAAAAGCCGTCACGGAACAGGACAAAGAATCCCATCGAGGGAACGGTCACACAAGCCCAGTCCACTGCAGTCCAGTTGCGTGTACGCGTCGACAGTCTTGCCTGTGCTGTTGAGTTGTGTATGACAATGCTGACTAATGCGCCATATGTTGAATCCATTGACAGAATACTTCCTCCCCGCCGAGACACCACTCCCTGACAATAATGCGAATCATGCACAGCCTTGTCTGTTTGCCACAGGCTGGAGCGATACTTCCCGAGGCTAAAAAGCAAACGACTCTCTCGGGCTCTGGGACCAGAAGGACAGGGCGTTATTATTTTCGGACACTTTGGATTCTGTCAGCACGGGTCGGACGGCAGCGATTTAATAAAACAGCGGAAGAGAAGCTAACTTCCCGTCTTTCCGTCAGCAACATTTTCACATTTTTACTTTTCAAAGTCAGTTTTTAGTTTTTGCTGCAGTTCGTGGCCACTGCTGAGTGAAAATTAAAGGGCACTGATCTAGAACGTTCTATTTGATCTGAGTGGTAAGCATACCAGAAAAAAAAAAGCTGCTCTGTGTTCATTTTCTTGATTGGCTACTGGCAAAATGGACCAATAATCCATTATCTATAATGCCTGGAGGAGTTGTGCCGTATTCTAACATCGGTGGCACAAATTAAGCTCAGCTTCCCATCACTGATAATTTTTTTTTTTTTTTTGTTATTTACACAGTAAATGAGCAATGACGGAAGCAACAGCGCCTCTTTCGCTTGCAGCGATTTTGTGCTCGTCATAATGTGTCAGATGCTCCAAGATACAATTAGTTCCTTGACATTTTAAGACTTTTTTTTTTTTGAGTTTGGAACCATCGCTTGATTGATTAAAATTTTTCTTGCTTTGTATTGTGAGCCAAAATTTTTTACTTAGGAATTGAGTTTAAGATCTGGCGCTACTCAAGTGTAGTAAAATAAGTGGAGCAAATAAAGCTGGAGTCCAGTAGTCTTGAAGCTATTAGCAAGATTTTAATGTAGGCTCATTACCCTCAGCCCCTCCCCCTTCCCCCGCGGCATTCACTCCTCGCATCTCTACCCAAAGCAACACCCCCACCTCACTGACGTCTGTGCACGGCGACACCCCATGGCAGCTACATTGTTAGCATGACGTTTTCACGATAGATTATTGCCAAAAATGAAATGTCACCGGTTTGATGTTGATGATTCTTTGGGGCGTTTGTACAATCAATTAAAATGTAACCTTTGTTACTAATTGCAGTGTAATAATCGGCCAAGAAACTACAGTCGTCAGCTCGCTATAAACATCTCCTTTGCGAGAACCCCTTGTGTCTCACCATGAGCATCTGTGATTGGCGAAGCGCGTGAGCAAACGACTGACGCATCCCTCGACTACATAGTGACTACGTCTCATATTCCCCGTAGTTTTAGAAGTGAAAAAGTTGGTAATGTAAACCTAGCATCGGTGCGGGCATGGCGACGCGCATGGTTTTGTGTGAGAGTCCACTAATGAGATGTTTGTCACAGGGCAGAGTTCCCTGTCATTACTTTTGCGAGAGAGGGAGGAAAGATTATACTGGCTGAACAAAAATGAGCATTCCTTATTCTTAGAATGACGGCTTGTCGTGATCTCCTGACCGGGCCGTGTTTGTGTTTAGATTCGGGAGGCCTTGTGTGTGTGTTGATGTGGTTGGCTTGCTCTGCTGCAGATATAGAAACAAGAAAGTGGTCAACATGTGAGTTATATGTGTCTAATCAAAAAGTGGTAGAGGAGAACATGCGTAAAATCTCAAGATCCTCAAGTTTGTGACCTTTTCACACTTAAAAAAGTTTAGTTGCGTAACAGCATGTCTACCCATGCCAATTTAACACATTGATGTAAGCTATTTTAACTCTCTCTCTCTCTCTCTCTCTCTCTCTCTCTCTCTCTCTCTCTCTCTCTCTCTCTCTCTCTCTCGCACAAAAAAAAAAAAAGTTTGTTTGTCCCTTATTCCGTTTTTCTAATGAGCAATAGAAAATGGGTTGGTTTCACCCAAATCACAAATGCACAAAAGTGACTTTCAGTTTTTGCATGCTGCTGGACAGCTTTTGTGAAAGCCACTATGGCATATTTTCTATACGGGCTCTCCAGTGATGTTACCTGAGCCTGTCCTGGGAGGTACGTTTGTAGGGGCCCATTGTAGGAGCCAGCACTTTGCTCAATTGCCCAGAGTCCCAAGACAGTGTGTCGGCGGCGGTCCTGCACACACGACAACAATGCAGACTCTCTCAGGAAAATGTATGAACTGTTGGAAATTCGCTTGCGACAAAACGAAACAGTTGGCTAGGCCCTGTCACCCAGGGAGAAATGCAGAATAGAAAGTTTCACAGAGAACTTTGTCCCTGATCTGATCCTTTGTGGACTTTTTGTGTTGTGTAATGCCATATCCTTTGCCATCGCCAGACAAAAAAAAATAGTCCAATGAAGCAAATGCGATGACAAAAAAAATCATACATTGAGCGGTTATTCTTTTTTTTTTTCCCAGTTATACACTAGGCAAGCTGATGTTGTGCCCATAATGAAATATGTTCGACCGAAAAAGCTACACTGGTGAAAGTGCCGTGGGCTCCCATGATGTGATGTGGTCAACATTTGAACGCAAGATCCAGAGGGGCCACTCGGCATATTGCATCGAAAACATAGGCTTCTTCGGCTGGAACGGTTTGGATGGCAGAAACAGGAGGGGTGGCCTTTCGGGAGTGGCTTAAGCAGGAGTGGCTGCCTGTGGTTTCATGCAGCTTCGATGCAGATGTGTGACTTGACAAACATTTGGGTAGATCATGCCCTCAGTTTTCTGATGGCTTCAAATGTCTGAAAAAGAAAGCTTTTTTTTTGTCAACAACTTCCAGCTGACGCTACCTCACATCCTTCTGCTTTTGAACTTCTTCTTCACCATGACCGACCTTCGCTTAACCTTGATAGCAAGCTCAACTTCCCCTTTGCCCAGTTCTTCACATCAGCAGGGGACTTTGTCTTTCAAGTCACTAACAACCGGTCCATTTTGTACCCGGGGAGGCACTTTTACCCGACTTAAATCCACCTCTTGATACCACAAACATCGCATCACAGTTTCAGAAAGCATTCATGCAATCTAACATTTCATGTATGTCATCTGGAGCAGTTCAAAATAAACATCCATCCAATAACAGGACACAAACAATAAATATGATAAAAATATTAAGGTGCGCAGACCATCGACTACTTGGGTAATGCTTGTATTGTTTGGGAAGCAAATTCATCCGTCTTGACAATTCCGACCACACGCAACTTACCACAGCTACTCTGTCCCGCCTACTTGGGGGTTGTCGACGTTAACATTGTTGTTTGTATCCCCATGTAGATGCACGCCAGGCTTCCTGGGGGAATACTGCCACCATAAAGACCCCTGTCATCCAGGCTTCTGCTCGAATGGCGGGAACTGCTCCGTGGGCATGCTGGCCGGCGTACCTGTACCGGGCAGCGCCACCTGCGTCTGCCCTCTCGGCTTTATTGGAGAGCACTGCCACATTCCGCAGAACTCCACGTGCTATCCCAACAACCCGTGCGCCAACAAAGGCACATGTACCTTGCTGTCCCTCGACAAATACACTTGCAAGTGCGCCCGAGGATGGTCAGGTGAGAGAAAAAGCCTTCTTGGTTTCAGGTTGAACGTTTCTGCCGGGTTATTAGACTCGTTTGGTAGTTAGTTGTCCTGGAAAAAAAAAAGAAGCTACATTTGTTGTAAAAAGAAAAAAAATGTACTTTAATGCAGATTTAATGTGTAACTGTTGCTAAAAAGCGAAGCGCATGGAGTCTCTGTTGCTGAAATGTGTTCATGACGTCAGTGATTTTTTTTTTGTTTGTTTTGTGTGCAGATTAATGATGTCAATTAATTTCAATGCCGTGTCTTCTCCTTCCCTTCCCATTCTTAGGACCACGATGCGAGTATGAGGACAGCTGTCTGTCGAGCCCCTGTGCCAACGGCGGGTCATGCCGCGCTCTTCCAGGTGGTCATTACATCTGCTCCTGCCCACCCGGCTACACGGGTCTCCGCTGCCTCAATGACACCAACGAATGCGTCGCCTCCCCCTCAAAATGTCAGAATGAAGGAACGTGTGTCAACACCCCTGGCTCCTACAAGTAAGAATTGACGTCACTGTTTACACATTTGAACCAACACAATATCGCGTGAACCCACGTTAATCACTGCGGAAATATTCCGGACCAACCCGCAATGGGTAAAAATCTGCAGTGTAGAGAGAACGTATCAAACATTTTTCATAGTTTCACGGCTCTCACATTCTTGAAACACATTTCGATTTGATTTCAATTTGATTTTTATTGTCAAATTGACACACTATATTTAAATGGTATAATATTCACCCAAACCATAACATTTTATCCAACCAATGTCTACTAGCCGAATGCTAACATATAATAAAAACATTTAAAAAATCCTTAGGGTTAACAGAAATTAGCATGAATTTTACAGTACATCAACACCTTCAAACAAGTTTATTTATACAGACAGACATGGTGTGAACTCTAGATTTGGAATTGTCTAAATACTGGAAAAAATTATTCAAAACACTATATGAGGGGGAAAAAAAAAACAAAATGACAGCTTAAAAATACGTGCCTTGCCATGGGAGCAAATTGATGAAGAACAATATAGGCGTGAGAACTCTTACTTCAAATAAGTGCCTAAAGTGTTTCTTGCCAACTGAGCAAGTTTTACTTCCACAGATGTATTTGCGGTGCCGGGTTCACGGGTCGACACTGCGAGAGCTCGTACGTCCCTTGCTCGCCGTCTCCGTGTCTGAACGGAGGCACTTGCCATCAGAGTTCGGAAATCAGCTACTCATGCCACTGTCTTCCAGGTAAGGCAGGAAATGCACTGGAACTCATTTTAGTTTCTAATGTTCAGGGTCAGGGTTTTTTTTTTTTTTTTTCTCTTTGGTTGACAGTAGGGGGAACGAGAGATAGGATGTTTCATTGCATTGTTTGAGGTACAAACAGTCAGCTCCTCCTGGTTGTTTTGTATGAAACACACTGTCCTGTCACTCTGCTACAGTCAGAGAGTGGATGCCACAAACACGCAACTGCTATTTCCACACTATCGGGGCATGTCATAATTCTTATGTACACGAGACGTTTGTCTACATAAGCGCCATCTCAGCCTCCATTCAACCCCTCTCTGTCAACTTGAACACACCGCGCGGGGTGGGGGGGGGGGAAATGCCCCTCCTGTAGTTATTGCACATAATAGAGCTCAGTGTTCTACTGTTGTTGAGTTTCTGTCGAAGGTATTGTGCGCCCTTTTGTCTCTGTGTTTGAAATGTGTGAAATACTGGATCAACATAAAGCAGATGACTCTGTCCCTCGAATTTTACAGCAGTGAAGTTTAAAAAAAAAAAATCCGAATCCTGCAAACCAAAAATTGCTAAGTAAAACTGAATAAAAAAAAAAAGTTTTTATATCACACACAGACAAGTGCCGTTCTTTAAAGTCAATCATCCGTAATATGTATTTACGTTATCACGGGACTCCTCACCAATCACGTATGTCCCGAAATATGTCTGCACCCATGATTTCTCTTTAACTTGCTGCTAACATAGATTGGATTCTGATTCTTTTTTTGGTCTGGACAATGGAATTATCCTTTCTTTATGAGGCTTTTCAGATATGATAAGAAAACTTTTATTTGTCTCACACTGGAGAAATTCCCAATTTACAGCAGCAAAATTATGAAAGGGAGAAAGTAGAAGAACAAAAAATATATCAATAAATATAAATATAAATATAAACATATTAAAAATGGGTGAGTGGGTTTGAGCCGAGGTTCAGTGCCCCAATTTTGCTCTCAGGCTGTGAAGGTTTTATGTCACGATTCCTTTGATTACGCATTCACTAAAGTTTGTTAACAAATATTCCTTCCGCTCTACGTGGTGCCAGGATTCAATGGCACCAACTGCGAGAACAACATTGACGACTGCCCAGGTCATCAGTGCGAAAACGGTGGCACGTGTATGGATGGAGTCAACACCTACAACTGTCAGTGCCCTCCAGAGTGGACGGGTAAGACTGAATTGATGTGCCCCCATGTGCGGCTGGCTGTGTTTGTACGCTGCTGTGATATTTTGGGCATGAGTGAGAATGACAGCCGTTTGCGGGATCTTCATTCATCTCTCTCAATTCGTTGCTTCTTCTGAAATGGACTGGACTAGGTTGACAAATACACAAGCGACCTATTGTTAGAAAATTTTTACTGTACCTTTTCCCGAGTTGCCCTATCCTATATGATGCCGGCGTTTGCGTGAGCTCAAACAACAATGCAAGCAGACACTTTTTGCCAAGGTCGTCCGTGTAACTGAAAGCCTACAGTTTAAACTGCGCTTCGTAAGCGTTGTCTCTTCGTAGGTGCCATTTTCGTGATGTTGTTTTGCGCAATGCACGTGCCGGCACTAACCGGGGGCGTGCTTTTTAGTGTCTTCTTTCGCTCCCACCCTTCCCACTTTCACGTCCGCATGCTGTCGGCACAACTTCATTCTGTCAAGCGCACCCATTCATCGAAGTCACACAACAGCATTCACGGATTTTGAAACTCGGTGCATACACAAGGCGACCCGCATTATTAGGCGCCCCGTCCATTTTGGGAGAACATTTAAGACTTTTATCTGCGCCTTATGGTCGTGAAAAGACGATGATGTGGTGAAATGGCAAGCCAGGTCAAAACAGATGCCTTGAATCAATGCTGTTCATGACTCACTCCATGAAGGGCTGATTGGTTAAAGAACAAGTCCCATTGCTAATATGGCTGAAGTTATCTGGGCTAGCACTATTGATTGTGAAGGCTCTGGGCAGATAAGATTGGCATGGCAACACAGAACAAATACAGTATTCGAATTCAGCTTGTTAAATTAAGAAAAGACCCACCACTGTACATATTATGAACAGATTCTTCCACCTGCCTGCGCCCTTCACAGGTCAGCGCTGCACAGAGGACGTGGATGAGTGTCGTCTACAGCCCAACACTTGCCAGAACGGCGGTACCTGCAACAACCTGGCCGGTGGCTACGTATGCGTGTGCGTCAACGGCTGGAGCGGGCCCGACTGTTCGGAAAACATCGACGACTGCGCGACTGCCGCCTGCACCCAAGGCTCCACGTGCATCGATCGCGTCGCCTCTTTCATCTGCCTCTGCCCCCATGGAAAGACGGGTGAGTCTGACACAAAAGCCCGCTCAAAATTGCCGGGCGCGTCTCCCATTTGAATAAATAAACACCACACTTCAAATAGTTGTCTCTCTTTTCGACCGCGGGACAAAAATTAACAGTTGGTGAAAGTAGGTGGATTTCATTTCTGGGATGTCGTTAAGTTTACTGCAGATTTTAAAAAGAAAGTGCTCCTGTATTAGAGTTGGAGGGGGGTTTAAAAAAAAAGTTGCAGTTTCTAGTCAGAAGAAAAATCCATCACATATTTCGAAGAAAGAATGACGTCATGGTTTTGCCTGTGAAAATTTATTAGACTTTGGCGACTGCAATCTGTGGAACAGGTCAAACCAGAAATGTTATTTTTCAAACAGAGCTGATTTTATTTTTCTACCGCCGCCTCGCCGTCTGCCCTAAAGCAGAGGAAGCAGCCATTCCGCGTGGGAATCGGGCTCATATGATCACAACACAGCTGACAAGCTTGCCGCGTCCCATCTGTAGATAGATAATGATGACGATGTGAACGTGACATTGATGTCATTTTGATATTTTGGGGACTTTGGTGTGTGAATGATGTTTACTTTTACTCAGGCCTCAAATCATCCCTTTCCTTTGCCTTTTTTCCCCCTCTTTAGGTTTACTTTGCCACATAGACGACGCCTGCATCAGCAACCCTTGCAGGGAGGGCTCCCAGTGTGACACCAACCCCATTAGCGGCATGTTCAACTGCAACTGTCCGCCGGGTTACGTCGGCAGCACCTGCAACGTCGATAGAGACGAGTGCAGCATCGGTGAGAAAGATGCTCTCCACAACAGCGGCGGGTGGTGCTTTTGGTACCTTATGGGGAAACTCGGCGACCAAACATACAGTACCTCTTAAGTTATCAAGTTGCCAAAGCCATATTTTTTACATTCGACATGGCTTTGGCCTGAGTGCAAAAACAGCAAATAGGTAAGCATCTTACAAGATCAGTTCTCCACCCAAAATATGCTAATTGTTGAATTCACAAGTAGCAAATGGCAAATCTGCTAAGGAACACTATTTAGTTGAAGATACAGTGGCCAACACTACTGATTTTTGAAGGAGCATGGGCAGATTTGATTGACATGGCAACATATCTTAGCTGAAATCTGATTGGACAAAAAAAAAATAAAAAATCTGACATCCTCTTACACACACTGGAAGCAATGCAGCGAAGGCAAATGCTATAAAATGAAAGAAAGTTGAGAAGGAATAGCGTTAGAATACTCAAATTGAGTGTAGGTTGTCAATCTTGGTCTCTACTATCCAGACACCTTGCGTTGGCCATTTCCTGTTGTCCGACAATAACCTCCTCCATCCTCTTCATCTTCAGGAAGCAACCCTTGCGAGCACGGCGGCCAGTGCGTGAACACAGATGGCTCCTTCACGTGCAACTGTGTGAGGGGTTACGCCGGGCCACGCTGCGAACAGGATGTCAACGAGTGTGCATCAAGCCCCTGTCAGAATGACGGCACTTGCTTGGATCGCATTGGCGACTACACTTGCATCTGCATGCCCGGTGCGCTTCATGAGATCTTAGACATGTCTTCATAAAGTTGTAATTTCACCTTGAGGCATCATCTTTTATCGTCGCCGTGGGGAAACATTTGTATTTAACTTTTTACACCAAGTACCAGCGAGTAAAAATAGCTCTCCTACTAACCTCATCATGGCCAACATGAAATTTCAGTAGCATGGCGGGCTTATGCGTTCATCAAACACAAGGCGAAGTTTTTTTATTTTTTCCGCAAATTAGAGTGAATTAATTATTGTAAGCCACTCGAACATTATGTCCAGTTTAAAAACAGGTCAGTCGTAGAAATAAAAGTAGAGTTCAGATGTGATGTAAAATAGTTTAACATTGAAATAATCTTTGTTTTAATGACATTTTTATTTTTTTATTTGTTTATATAACTTGACAACGAATCACCTACCCAACGATTGGGAAATCAACGATTAAATAAATCCATGTCAACAGTTTAAACGGCAACAAAAAAAAATAATTGTATGTGACTTTGTCATGCACTTAATTGTAATTAATTAACCAACTGTTTTAGAAACGAAATAAAACATTGTTAAATGTAAAGTCACGTGTAATTGTACCATTGTATCATTTACAATACACGAATCCACCAATTATTTAATGAGGTAGAGGAATAAAAATGATTACCACAATTCCCCCCCCAGCCCCCCAAAAAAAAAAATGCAACGTCAATGCAACAATTATGACTGAACCTTTGAGTGCCGGATTAGATAACGGAGCTCTTCTCCACCTCTGAAGTTGAAAGTGAATCCGTCCTTTTTTGTGACTCCCTGCAGGGTTTGAGGGCACCCACTGTGAAATCGAGGTGAACGAGTGTCTCAGCTCCCCCTGTCTGAACCAGGGAAAATGTCTGGACCAGGTCAGCCGCTTTGTCTGCGAATGCCCAGCAGGTTGGTACACACCAAATGTAAAAAAAAAAAAAAAAAATTAACTGTGGACGAGTGCTCATCTATTTTTTTGTTGTGATTTCAGGCTTCAGTGGGGAAACGTGCCAGATAGACATCGACGAATGTTCGAGTACGCCCTGTTTAAATGGAGCCAAATGTATCGACCGACCTAACAGCTACGACTGTGAATGTGCTGAAGGTAGAAGTTCATGACCGACTTTCGAACTGACTCATCTAAAAGCAGGCAAAATGGAGTCCACTATCAGCACCCCCTTTGCCCTCTTAGGCTTCGCGGGTCTTCTTTGCGAGGAGAACATCAACGACTGCCAGCCCGAGCCGTGCCACCACGGCGTGTGCAAGGATGGCATCGCCACCTTCTCCTGTGAATGCGACCCGGGATACGTCGGCTCCATCTGCAACATCCAAGTGCAGGAGTGCCACAGCAACCCTTGTCAGAATCGAGGACGCTGCATTGACCTGGTCAACGCCTACCAGTGTAACTGTCCACCTGGGACTGCAGGTAAATCTATTTCAAACCCGTTTACCCGAATAGACTTTGGAAATTGTTCACTTGGGGGAACGAGGGTTGAATAGATCAGATTCTATGAGTCTGAGAAATGGCAGCCCACTGTGCATTGCATCTTGCAATGCAACACTGCACGAGTGAAGTCTGGTTTAAGTGGCACTTCACCACGTTTCCTCCCAGACCAGAACATTTAAACTTGTACATTGTGCAACCATTTCACGTGGTGCCGTGTGCCTATAATGTTCCGAATTGACCAGAAGTGGAGTACTCTAGTTCATTTTCACTTTCCAAAGGACAGACTCACACTTCCTCTCCTGTGAAGTTCCTCTTCTACAAGTTTGCTTTGTATTGCACTCATGCGTTAGCTTCGTCATGCTGTGACACACACAAAATGTATTTGACTTTTGCTGAATTACTGGTTCGTCTACATTTTTTCACTTCCTGCTCAGGGCATTTTTAGAAAAGAGTCTTCTATTGCCCCCTGGAGGCCAACTCACTGTATTTCATATAGAGACTATGCACGGTGACCCCTCCTAAGGGTTAGGGGAAGTGATTAATGGCTGCCCCCCCTCAACAAATGATTTGGTGAGAAATGCCCCGGAAGTGTGACAACCCTGGCGTGTACCAATACCAATTGCTACTTTCGTATGAAGCATTTTATTACGTTACATTATGCGTTTAAATGCAGTATTGTCGCTGTGCTTCTTTCTTCAAGTTTCATTTGACTTTCCTTAGGTGTGAACTGTGAAATCAACGAAGATGACTGCGCCAGCAACCCCTGCGAGTATGGAGAGTGCCAGGATGGCATTAATGAGTACAAGTGTGTGTGCTCCCCAGGATACACAGGTAAGCTTGGATGTCGGGCTGAAACGGCAAATCAAATAATTTGATTTTTAAAAAAAAAAAAAAAGAGTCAAACCTAAATGTCTACCTCAAATCTTTGCGGTGATCATGTTTCCATATGGACTAATGTTGACACTTGGGATGCTCTTCATCATTGAACTCATTTCTCTCATAGGAATCCAATGCAACACGGATATCAACGAGTGTAGCTCCAACCCGTGTATGAGCGGCGGTACCTGCATCGACAAGGTGAACGGGTTCCACTGCCTCTGCCCGCCCAGCACCCATGGCCCCCTCTGCCTCTCGGGGATCAACCACTGCGAGCCCCAGCCTTGCGTGCACGGCGAATGTATTGAGCAGCAACACGGGTAAGCCCTTCTCAGATGCCACTCAGAGGTCCTCAGTCCTGTTCCGCAGGTGTGATCCATGTGATTATTTCGGAACTCCTCCTTGTCCTTGTCACCAGGTACCACTGTGAGTGTGAACCCGGCTGGGGAGGACAACATTGTGAGCAGGAGAAGGATGAGTGCCAGCCCAATCCTTGCCAAAACGGTGGTTCATGCTTGGACCGGCATAACGGGTACACTTGCGCGTGCCAGCTTGGATTCAGAGGTAGCGTTTATCGGGAACGTGATATTGACACTCCTCCAAAATGTATTATTATTATTGTTATTGGACTTTTTGGGTGAAATTTTTGGATGAACCTTAAACAGACTCGTCAGAGCTCAACTTAATTTGACCCTCCGTCTTTGCTTTCAGGCGTAAACTGTGAGAAGAACATTGACGACTGCGCGTCCAATCCCTGTCTCAACCAAGGCATTTGTATCGACAGGGTCAACGGTTACACTTGCCAGTGCAGTCCACCATTCACAGGTTCGGCCTCCGAATTTCGAACGACCATATTGTCATCGTCATGTCAAGTCAAATTTATTTGTATAGCCCTTTATCACAGAAAATTCTCAGAAGGCTTCACATGCCCACAGTTGACAAATATTAACATCTTAACTCTCACAGGGCGGCAAGGAAAAACTAAAAAAAAAAAATTGTATTCTCTGTGAAATCGTTAATTTGTATGCATGTCAAAAAGAGAAAACACAGGTTAGCTTTTTCAGCTAAGCGCAAAACGATCAATTGTCCAAACAGGTAAAAATTGCACGGACGAGCTTGTTCCTTGTGCTTCTCATCCGTGTGAGAGTGGAGGAGTGTGTCGTCCGACTCCAGACTACAGCTCCTACTCTTGCCGATGCCCCGCCGGATGGCAAGGTACAGCTATGCACGTTCTACGTGTGAATCGATGCGGAACTTTGATTTTTAAATTTTTTTTAATTCTTATTTTTTCGCACAGGGCGACGCTGCACGGAGGATGTCAATGAGTGCAAAAACAATCCTTGCAGAAACGGCGGTCATTGCGCAAACAGCCCAGGCAGCTACGTGTGTACATGTCAGCCTGGATACAGCGGACACAACTGTCAGACAGATGTTGATGACTGCTCACCCAGTGAGTCCCCCCCTCCCACTCCCCCCTCCCAACAACGCTATTTCATGTACAGTGAACCCCAATTTATAGCGAGGATACATTCCAGACCCACCCATGATAGGTGAAAATATTGGATATTGCGTTTCACCTCCCAAATATTTTGAACACATTTAAATTGATCAAAACGGACTTAAAGGGTATTGAAACTTCCATTTTAATGTATTCCTGAGAATCTGTTGTTAATCTTAAGTTTATTCGATGACACAAAAAATAAAAAAGCAGAAATAAAATTCCATCAAAACATACATGCCCTCCATTTAATGACCAAATTCTGTATATTAATTGTCCATCACTTTGTTTCTAAATCTTGGTGCTTTAAAAACCTCTGTTCCTTTCAATCTGTTTTTTTTTTCACGACTTTTAAAAAACATTTATAAGGAAAACATTTCTCTTACCCTCTAAAACAACTACGAAAGTCCGCTAGCTTATGGCTAATGTGAAATGCCATACATGGGCTAACAGAAAATAGCATCGATGTAACAGTAAATATCAACCTTCAAGCAACTGCTCCTTTAAGACAAACAAAGCAGCAACTCATCCAAGCGGGGCACACAGCAATACTCTTGGACGTTTTCCATATGTTTTCAATCAAATGTCTCTCTTTCGCCCTCTTCAGACCCGTGCTTGAATGGCGGCTCCTGCGTGGACAATGTGGGCGGTTTCGCCTGCGAGTGCCGCCCAGGTTTCCAAGGGGGCCGCTGTGAGACCGAGATCGACGAGTGCGCCAGCCAACCCTGTTGGAATGGTGCCAACTGCCGGGATTACGTCAACAGCTTTGTGTGCGAGTGTCGGGCGGGCTTTGATGGATTCCTGTGTGAACACAACATCCAGGAATGCACCGAAAGGTGAGCTGGGGAAGGAATGTACTTTACGTGAGTCACCTCAACTTGCTTTTCTTGTACAATGTAGTTTGGGCTTTTGGTCGGAAGATTTCGTCGGGCGATCGCTCACTATTCTGATCTTTGCCTTGGATGTTTTCGAAGGATTGTTGAACGTCTTTGGATCAGTTCTTGACAAAACGCCAGACAAAAAACACTTCTGGGGGGGCTTGGAACGGATTCGGACATTTACATGGAAAACGTGTCTCTACTTACAAAATTTTCTGGTTAAGAAATTTCTTCCAGAACCAATTCATTTCGTAAGTAGAGGTACCACTGTATCTCCTAAATTTTTGTGATCACTGTATGGACAATGGTCAATACAAATGCCGTATGCAAAACAGAGCTGGTGATGAATAATTAAGCACAATCAAAGTCATGTTATTTTTTTTTTTAATCCTATCCCCCTGCAGTTCTTGCCTGAATAACGGTACATGCATCGATGACATCAACACCTTTTCGTGTCGCTGCCGTCCCGGCTTCTATGGCACATTCTGCGAGTATGAGCAGAACGAATGCGACTCGCAGCCTTGTAAGAACGGCGGCACCTGCGCCGACGGCCTCGGCACCTACAGATGCACCTGTCCAGTGGGCTACAATGGGCAAAACTGCCAGGCACGTGCCATGTTTGATCATTTGACGAGAGAAACTAGAGTCGAAACGTTTATTCAGTTATTCACACATTTGTTCACGGTTCTGTTTCTAGAACTTTGTCAACTTGTGCAGCCACGTGCGCTGTCACAACGGGGGCTCTTGCTCGCAGACCGCAACCTCCTGGACCTGTCATTGTCAAATGGGATGGACCGGACTTTACTGTGATGTGCCCAATATGTCTTGCCGGGACTTTGCCGCCCGGAATGGTGAGGAAATTCATGTGATCGTATACTCAAACCAAGTCGTGTAATGTGGTTTCAATCTGAACTGAAATCATTGATGCGATTTGTTTTGTGAATTCTGTAGGTCTGGAAGTGGAGAATGTTTGCAAAAATGCCGGGCGATGCGTGAACGTGGGTAATTCCCACAAGTGTCAGTGCCAGCCGGGATACACGGGCAGCTACTGTGAAGATATGGTCGATGAATGCCAGTCTAATCCTTGCCGGAATGGAGCCACATGCAAGGACTATCAGGGAACATATGAATGCGTTGTAAGTCGATCTTTTTTTTTTTTTGTATGTGTTTGTTTGCATTTAGTGTGATTTTGTTTGTTGCCTGGGCCTTCTGACACACCCCGCCCCTAATTTATTATTATTTTTTTAATCAAACATTCTTCACGTAGCGGCCCGGTGGTCGAGTGGTTAGCGCGTCGACCTCACAGTGCAGAGGTACCGGGTTCAATTCCAGCTCCGGCCTCCCTGTGCGGAGTTTGTATGTTCTCCTGCGTGGGTTTTCTCCGCGTACGCCGGTTTCCTCCCACATTCCAAAAAACATGCATGGCAGGCTGATTGAACACTCAAAATTGTCCCTAGGTGTGAGTGTGAGCGTGGATGGTTGTTCGTTCTCTGTGCCCTGCGATTGGCTGGTAACCGGTTCAGGGTGTACCACGCCTATTGCTGAAGTCAGCTCAGATGATGGATGGATGGATGGAGAGAAGCGAGGAAGGCCCAGCACTGTCCTTAACACACATTTTTGCTTCTGCAGTGTAAGCCAGGCTACCAGGGGGTGAACTGTGAGTATGATGTTGATGAGTGCCACTCGAGGCCCTGTCTCCACGGAGGAACATGCATCAACCTCATCAACCACTTCACCTGCGCCTGCCCACCCGGAACACAAGGTAAGAACCAACGGCCCAACTTCAATCATTCCTCTCGAAACAGACCACCACTCATCCACGCCCAGGTTCAAACATCGCATTATCTGCTTGTCATCTGTTGCGTAGGACTTCAGTGCGAAGTGAACGTGGACGACTGCGCACCCAAGCCTGGCTCATGGGAGCCCCGCTGTCGTAACGGTGGTCAGTGCGTGGATGGAATAGGGCGATACACGTGCTCCTGCCCGCCAGGCTTTGTAGGAGAACATTGTGAGGGCGATCTGAACGAATGTCGGTCCGGACCCTGCCACGCTGCCGGCAGCCTGGACTGCGTACAACTTGTCAATGACTACCAGTGCCGCTGCCGCCTTGGCTACACAGGTAGGCTCTTGTTGCTGATCTGTGTTGCGCTTTTAAAGTAACAGAAATAGCTTACTGATGATTTCATTTCAAAAATTGCACCGTAACAGTGCTCATACCTATCCGCCTACTGTGAAGGCTTTCCGCAAATTCCGCTCCAAGCGAGGGTAAACTTCCCGCCATGCAAAGATCAGCCGTACGATTCAAGCAATACTTCCTTCACACCAATTGTAATTTTCACCATCTTTTCCGCATCTGATCGGTTACGTAGGTGAATTCATGAAGAGCGGATCGAGGCACAGGCTCATTGTACTGTTTTTGGTGCATTCTTTTTTTTTCTCTCTCTGACGTGTCTCCTTCTCTCTCCAAAGGTCGCCTTTGTGAGTCCATGGTGGATTTGTGTCTCTCCAAGCCGTGCCATAACAGTGGCGTCTGCTCCATGAACATGAGCTCAGTTCATGGCTATACCTGCTCCTGTCCCCCTGTAAGTTTTCCATGTCGGTTCTTCAGCAAAAACATCAACTTGCATGTTTTCCTTTTTTAACCAGCGATGAGCTTTGGACTCATTTTCTTTCTTTCAAAATTGATTCAGTGGACCAAGCCCTTAATTTTAGAGTGGAGAGTGTTTTTTACACCAAGTGCCACCTCAAAAACTACCGTATTTTCCGCACTATAAATCGCACCTAAAAGCATTGAATTTTCTCAAAAGCCGACAGTGCGCCTTATAGTCCGATGCGCCTTATCAATATTCTGTAAAGCGCTTTGTTACAGCTACAGCGGTTGTGAAAGCGCAATGTAAATAAAGCTGTATTGTATTGTATTCCCTTTAGCGTAGCTCCATCTATAGTGGATGCATAACACAACCCCAGCCACTATTGTAGCTTCTATTCTATGCGCCTTATACTCCAAAGCGCCTTATAGTGTGGAAAATACGGTACTTGGTCTCCAAGTACCACCATAACAATCAACTCAATAACTGCACTGCACGTACAAATTTCACTTTATAAAAACAGTTTATATCTTTCCGTACGACTTTATTAGATTTGACTTAAATATGCAATACAGTGCTATTTTTTTCTTTATTTAAAAACACCAAGTCAAGTTACTTGATGATTATTTCCCACACCTCACTTAATGCTTGTTTTTCTCTTAACTAACCTCTTCTCCTTTAATGCTTACTCTTGCTTCAGAGGGCCAAATCATGGCAGAGGTATGCTAGACAAGCAGTCGATTTTTTTTTTCAGACATCTTGCAAATAATCTTGAAATGTGCTTCATTTTTTTACACGCCATTGCAAGGCTCCGCTGCCCCTTGTATAAAAAAACGCGTATAAAGTTGAATGTTCTGTTTTCAGGGCTTCGCTGGATTCAACTGCGGTGATCTGGAAGGCTACAGCTGCGCCAAGCTTCACTGCCAGAATGGCGGCAACTGCGTAGAGTCACCGGCGGGTCAGCTCTACTGCCAGTGCCAACCGGGCTTTAGCGGGCCACACTGCGAGAGCAAGCAGACGTGCCCGACGCCCTGCCAGAACGGCGGCACCTGCGTTAGCGACCCTTCCAACCCGTACCTGTACAGCTGCCGCTGCCCCACGCACTTCTCCGGCCGCTACTGCGAGAACAAAGTGTCCGTACCGCGCAGGCCTTCCTGCCCGTATCTCCAGTGTGAGCGTCAATCGGGGGATAAAGTGTGCGACACGCAGTGTAACAACCACGAGTGTCAGTGGGACGGAGGAGACTGCTCGCTCAACTGGAAGCAGCCGTGGGTCAACTGCACCGCCAGCGTCCCTTGCTGGGATTACTTCAAAAACGGACGTTGCGACAAGGAGTGCGATAACCCCGGCTGCCTCTTTGATAGCTTTGAGTGCCAGGAACATGCACCCAGCACATGCAAGTATGTCACCTCTTCCATTCATGTGGAAAAGAATATAGAGTTTAGCCCTAATTTTACCTTTTGGCCAACTGACGCCCATGAAAACGAACATTTTAACTCCTAATCTTTAAGGATAAAGTCTTTTGTTCTACATTTGAACATGATTGTTTTTTTTTTTTTTTTTTTTTTTTGTTTTTTTTTTTTTAGGTTTTCGACCACATTCCAAGATTTATACATTTTTAGACAAGGGAGCAATTTCATACAATTGTATTTTTTGAAAGAGGCATTTCATGGCTTGCCATACTCCAACTGAGCAAATGAATGAAGCAATATTGATCAAGGGGATAACCTTGATGTCCTGTTAGTTACTAACGAAAGCCAAAATGGCCACAAACTGAAAGCGTATTAAAGTCGAGCGAGGCCTTTTAACTTGATTCTTCAGCCGATTATGGGCCTTAAAACATAGGCCAAAGTCATCAGCCACGATCTTTAACCATGCTCTTGTTGACGGTTTATTATTATTTCTTTTGAGTTCATTTTACTTTGTGTTCTATACAAAATATGGATTTTACAAACAAATGAAAAAAGACAATTTCCAGCAATTTTAAAGAAAAATGCAAAATGGGCATTTATAGATGCATTGCGAGAAAAAAATATTTAATACATTGTATATTTTTAACATGCCAATTAAAAGGTACTATAATTGGTAGGGGTTTTTTTCTGGCCAAAATCATTATCGGCCTCAACGAATCCATATCGGTGGGGCCCTAATTTTAACAGCCAACCATCCATTTTCCAGATATGACAAGTACTGTCCAGACCACTACGCTAACCTTGTGTGTGACTGGAGCTGCAACACGGAGGCCTGCGGCTGGGACGGCCTGGACTGCGCCACTGACACTCCGGCCAAAGTGATCGAGGGCACCCTGGTTATCGTGGTTCGGCTGCAGCCTAAGGAGCTGATCAAGGACTTGCGTGGTTTCTTGCGCTCCTTGGGAGCCCTGCTACACACCAACCTGAAGGTGAAGGAGGATGAGAACAAGGATCCCATGGTGTACCCGTACTATGGGCCCGAAGATGGGCACGGGCGCCTCTTACAGAGGGGCAAAAGCAAGCGTGAGATGGAGAGAGAGGTTATCGGGTGAGTTGAATGTCATTGGTTTTAGAACTCGGCTTCATATGCTGAAAACCTTCAGCGTTCATTGCAAATTAACCATCTTTTCTTTTCAGTTCGGTGGTCCACCTGCAAATTGATAACCGGGAATGCTCCCAGAAATCCGAAGATTGTTTCTCTAACACCAACGAAGCCGCTTCCTTCATCGCAGCGGCGCACATCAAGGCCGACCTGCCTTATCCTCTCGTATCCGTTAACAGTAAGTCGGGCTGCTATCCAAATCTCGTCAACGGGAACCAACACTCAAGACACGCCGCTCCCTTTTCAACCCACAGGTGACCTGACGGTTAAAAAGACGCCCACGTTTCCCATGTACGTGATCGGTGTTGCCTTTGTCATCGTTCTGCTCATTGTGGTGTTGGGCATGCTGGCAGTCAAGAGGAAAAATAAACACGGCCTGCTGTGGCTCCCCGATGGCTTTTTGGCCAATAAGAACGACAAGAGGAGGGAACCTGTTGGTCAAGATGACTTTGACATGAAGTGAGTGGACATGCGAAGCTGAATGTGGGCTAATAACCGCGCTTCTCTATGTAGTTCTTTACGCTATATCAGGCCAGGGTAAACTTTTACAAACAGGTGGGCCATGTCATTTGTCTTAACCTGCTCACTTGACATCAAAGTAAAACACTTCTACGCTCACACCAGAAATTTCAAGAGCCAGGATGGAGCCATGGTGGATGGACGTCAAGGCCAGAGGTGGATGGAAGACGAGGTTCCGGCCAAGATTCCGAGAGTGAGTAACACAGGAGACGCTCCGACACACGTGGCTCTCGCAAAGTACGCTCCAACGTCACGTCGCCTTTTGATAGAATGAGGACAAGCCCTTGCTCATGTGTTCGGACGGAGGGGTTGACCGAAGGGAGTGGACCCTGCAGCATCGCAAGGCCGCTGACGTCATCCTCACCCCGCCGCAAGCCGACGTGGATACAGACTGCCTGGATGTCAACGTCAAGGGACCTGGTAAAAACTCAACACGTTTTTAAGCCTACATGTCAGCGGAAGCGAAAGGACTCCAAAGTTAATATGCATAGAAAGCCTTGACAGAAGGTTACAAATGTGAGGCTCTCCATTTGAACACAATGGGCTACGAGTGACTACTTGAGTCAAAATACTAATAAAACTTGAGTAAACTCCATATACCTGAAAGTACTTCAAAACAGGAACAAAATCTTTTTAGTCGGTTCCTTCCCTCCACCGATGAGAGCTGATATCGCTCTTCTTCCAGATGGCTTCACCCCGCTGATGTTGGCTTCACTGCGCAACGGTGGCGGACCCGACTGCTCGTTCCCCGGCGAGGAGGAAGAGGAGAGCGGAGGCGACGAACCGGGTCCCAGCGTTATATCTGACCTGATCGCACAGGGTGCTTCGCTCATGGCCCAGACGGACCGCACGGGAGAGACGGCGCTCCACCTGGCCGCCCGCTACGCCAGGGCCGACGCCGCCAAGAGGCTGCTGGATGCCGGCGCTGATCCCAACGCCCATGACAACATGGGCAGGACCCCTTTGCACGCCTCCGTGGCGGCGGACGCGCAGGGAGTCTTCCAGGTGAGTCGTCAACATCGCGTCGACGCTCATCTTTCATAGACCTGACGTCAGATTTTTCAAATGTGAAAAGATATGTCATTTTAAACATACTTGTGAAAGAATCAGGTGAAAATGGAAAGGTTTGTGTTCAACTGCTAAGCGACATGAACTCAGTGATTCCCAACCAATCCCTTTTTCTCTCTGTGCATGTTTGCTTCCTCGTAGATTCTCATTCGCAATCGTGCGACAGATCTGGACGCCCGAATGAATGATGGCACCACTCCACTCGTCCTGGCGGCCAGGTTGGCCGTGGAGGGCATGGTGGAAGAACTGATCCACTGCCATGCCGACATCAACGCAGTCGATGATCACGGTCAGTTCTGCAAAAGTGAAGCCGTGATTTGCGCCGTCAGCAAGTACTCAACATCCGGCTTAATTTTTTTTGTGTGTTTTTTTTTTCTTTTTAAATATTATTGCCATTCCAGGCAAGTCGGCGCTTCACTGGGCTGCAGCAGTTAACAACGTGGAGGCCACGCTTGTGCTCTTGAAGAATGGAGCTAACCGTGACATGCAGGACAATAAGGTCAGTTCAAATCTAGTGCTGTGTTGTCTTCATTTCGGTGTACGACTATCAACACCCCTGCAGTACATGCAGTAATTATACTTTAGAACACCAGTTTAGTTCTTTTCATTGCATTTATTAGTGTAGCC
This sequence comes from Hippocampus comes, assembly GCF_001891065.2. Taxonomy (NCBI): domain Eukaryota; kingdom Metazoa; phylum Chordata; class Actinopteri; order Syngnathiformes; family Syngnathidae; genus Hippocampus; species Hippocampus comes. The sequence continues at coordinate 7,156,354 of NW_017806175.1, read as the reverse complement.
CAAAAAAAAACAAAGTGGGGGAGAACAGATAAATGGCACTTCAATTCATGTCAATAGAAATTGATCTGACATCCGAGCTTGGTCGTGGGATACATCAAACATGGAAATCAAGTCACTGATAGATGAGTTGAACATTTTTATTTGTTGAACTGTGGACAAGTTAACCTGATGCCGGGATGAACTCTTCCATTCAGGAGGAGACCCCGCTGTTCCTGGCAGCCAGAGAAGGCAGTTTCGAAGCGGCTAAAGTGCTCCTTGACCACTACTCAAATCGTGACATCACCGACCACCTGGATCGTCTCCCGAGAGACACGGCTCAAGAAAGAATGCACCACGACATAGTGCGCCTGCTGGACCAGTATAATCTGGTTCACAGCCCCCACAACGGGCCCAATCATATCGGCGGAAACTCTTCGGTGATGTGCGGGGCCAACGGAGCCGCCTTCATCGGCATGCGTCCCGGCGCGCAGGGGAAAAAGAGCAGGAGGGGCGGCGCCAAGATGGGAGGGGTCGGCGGGGGACCTAAGGAGCCGAAAGACATGAAAGCCAAGCGGAGAAAGAAGCCCGCCGGAGGGGAGGCTCCGGCCGCAGGTGGCGGCGGCGGCGGCGTCAATGGCGTGAAGGCGGCTGGAGGACTTCCCGAAAGCTCCGTCACCATGTCGCCCGTCGACTCCCTGGAGTCGCCGCACTCGTACACCGGCGATGCGTCCGGTGCAGCCACCACCACCGCCAACTCCCCACCTCTCATGAGCAGCCCCGGAGCCAGGCCCATGCTGCCCCCCGTTAGCCACATGCTGGGCCAGCAGCAGCAGCAGCAGCAGCAGCAGCAGCAGGCCTGGGTGGGCATGACCAAGCACGGCTATGGCGGCCACATGTTCGGCCTGGTGCCGCACTCGATGGGGGGAACCCACCGCGGGATGGCCCAGCACCATGGCCAGGGCGGCCCCATGCTGACCCCCATGAACGTCACCATGAGTCGGGAGCAGCTGCCCCCCATCGTCACCTTTCAAATGATGCCGCCAAGTGGAGGCCAAGGCATGCTGAAGCAGGCCCAGCAGGGTCATGTGCAGGTGACTCAGGCCCAGCCGCAGAACGCCCAACCGGGACCCGCCCACCTCCGCTGCAACCAGGGCTTGGTGTACCAGATGCCTGAGCAGATGAGCATGGGGCTCCCCCACCCTATGCAGCACCCCCACACCATCAACCACGGAGGGCCGCTGCCTTCCTATCCGCCCATGCAGAGCCCGGTGGATAAGTACCCCACCCCGCCCTCCCAGCACAGCTTCACCCCCGCCAGCTCCGAGGGGACCACCCCCGGCCACCCGCCGCACCCTCCCAGCGAGCACCCCTACCTCACGCCCTCGCCCGAATCCCCGGACCCTTGGTCATCGTCTTCGCCGCACTCCAACTCGGACTGGTCCGACGTCACCACCAGCCCCACCCCCCTGGGGAACGGCCACCACCCGCTGCCCTCAGGCCGCCACACGCACATTCCCGAGCAGGCGCAGCTGCAGCCGCAGGCGCAGCCAGCGCAGCAGCAGGCGTCCCAGCAGCCGCCGGCTCTGGGGAGCAGGCAGGTGTTTGCGTAGACGGGCGGGCGGCCAAGCAGCCAAAGAAAGACTCCTTGGGGTTCTACGCGCTTCCACGTTGACGCGAAATAACTTTCTTTGTTCCCATAGTATGTTATAGTCCTCTCTCTTTTGCACTTAAAAAAAACTTGTGTATAGTTCCCAAAATCTCCCAAGCTAGACATCAAATACAGAGGTGCCTTTGTGTTATTTTTTGTTTCCCCCCCCCAAAATGTTGATGTTCCAAGCAAGCTTCTGATGCGAAATGAGAACACTCGCAAGGAGCTGCTGCAGGCCATGACTCACGCCCAGACGCTCACACGCAGACCAACCGGCCAACCAGATTCCAGCTTCTGATGTCACTTACAAGGCCATTTCACTTCATTTCAAAGGAGGAAGATTCATTTGGTATGAGTACATTGAATTGAGTTTGGTCCTAGAACTAAATGAACATGGATACCAAAAAATTGTTGTGAGCGACAGTGTCTCCATACATACCAAACAAACTCAAAATTCATTTGGCAACCAGCGTTTTATTTTGTATTTCTTTTATGATCACATGCACAGAGACGGACGGACATTGAGATGGGGAGCGGGGTATGTTATGCATCGGTCCTTTCGACTATGTGCTCTGATATTTATGTCATGATGCATGTTCCTGTTGAAACCACTCTCCTTTGGCCAAGTCTATGGGACTGATCGCCTGTTTGTTACTCAAGAGACCATATGAAGCTTTTACACGTTGCATGTTGGCAGTTTGTTACAAAAAGAACAATCATCGTCGCAAAGATCCATGAACGTTTTGTCTTTTTTTTTTTTTTTTTTAGGAAGTGTGTTGAAACATGAATGGACGCACAGCACATTCTGCTTGTAAAGTCTGAGATTTTACTTGGCAAAGATTTTTTTTTAATGGCTTTTTTTTTATATATGAAAACTGTGCGCACTTGTTGAATGATTGTGAATGATTTTTTTTTAAACTGCCTCTTTTTCAATGTTTCCCCCAAAACTATGTAACCTTCCTTTTTTTTTTTTTTTTTTGCTTAGTTACAATCATTGTCGCCGTCTGTTTTAGTTGTCATGATGCATAAGCCAAGTCTCGAGGTCAATCAAATTATTTTGTGACTTTGCAAGTTCTTTTGTTCATGGAAAGCTATTCGAGCATTTATTCCATATACTTGATCATCATCCAAACTGAAATACCTACTCATAGGTTTGCCTCACTTGTAATATGTTGTACCAGAAATGTCATCCAGTAGTGGACGCAGTGTCCCTATAGTCATCCTTCAGGTCAAAGGTATGGAATAAACGCTTCGACAGTTTTTCCGTCTCCACACGCATCTTATCGAATGGTCGCAATTGCAATTTGCAATTGACAATAATCCCAACCAAGTAAGGGTTTGAGTTTCCACAAAGGACAATTGATATTTCTGCACATATAGCAGGCAAAAGTTGTGTTTATAAAGTCTGTGTATATAGATGTTTTTTTTTTTCTAAGAACATATGAAGTAGTTGTGGACAAGCTAGAGCTCAGACTGTTGTTGAAAAACATCAACCAAGTTTCTCTTCTGAATTAAAGCTTCATCAGACATATGTGTGTGTTATTTTATTTTATTTAGATATTCAGACAGTCAAGCCTGAAAGGACTAATTTTGGGCGTGGCTCTATATTTAAATCGTACTTAATGTGTTCAACTTGATTTATTTAATAAAGGCTCGCAGCGGTAGCCCTAAGTGAGTATTCAAAGGCAAATTGCAATATGGCTTCACATCGATTATATTCATTTGTGTTTCCTTCTGAAACTTCCTTCACAGTCTTTCCATCTATCAAGCATCCATCTTTAAGGTCCTTCAGCGACAAACGAATCGGTCTGTCAATCTACCATGCATCTATCTATCTATCCATCCATCTGCAGGTGTTGCCTTCAGTCATTTCAGTTAATTGGTCTCTTTTAAAGATATAATTTTGTTTTAAATTAAATTTTATTCGTCTGTCCGTTTATTAAAGTGTTCTACAAATCAAGTTGAGTGGTGTCTCCAAATCAAATTATATGGTGCAGTTTGATCACTGGCCTGTGGGTGGCAGACTATTAACACCAACAGCACCAGTCCCACGTCGACGCAACGAAGAAGAACTGCACGCGGATGTGATTATTTTTTTACATTCTTATTGGGCGATCTCAAACGTCCAGTCCGCTCTTTCCACCTTGGCGATGTTTGTCTAAATTATGTGACAATGCCCAGCGCGTCGTAATGTGCGAGTCTCCGCGGATGGCGGATGTCCGGGGCCGGACAACAGGACGTAATTGAAAGAAAGAAACGACCGCAACATCTGTAGCTGCTTCAGTTTTGACAGTTTGTCAGGGCGGACGAGAAGTGAGCTACAATTCCCTTGTTTGCTTTGGATGTCTTTAGGTCATCTTTTAAAGACTCACTTACGGGTAAGAATTCCGTCCTGTATTCCAGAGGTGTCTAAACGTTTTCTCCACAAAATCGGAGAATGCAATTATGGGCCAGTTTTGACATGTTAGTTCTTCTTTATAGCGCTTTTTTTTTTGTACAGCTGCAGCTGTTTCAAAGCGCTTGATTATAAATAGATTTATTTTGTTGCATTGTATTCAAAATGTTATTTTTCTTTCCAATTAATCGGGGCCAATAATAATGATACTTTTTTTTTATTATAAAGTCCTTTTAATCCCAAAACTGTAAATTACAGACCAACCCCCCTCCCCAAAATAAATAACTCTTGGAACATTCAACTGGCTGCTGTCTTCTGAACTCAGAGACCGTATAGGAAACATAAATGTCAACAAGTTCATTCACTTCAAAATCTCCGCTATAATGTTAACAGGAAGCCAATGAAGAGTGGATAATGCTGGGGGGTGGGGGATAAAAAAAGCTTTTGAATGTGAGAAATAGACATAATGAGAATAATGAGTCCTCATACTCTTTAAATGAAGTTATGTTGAGTTTCTCCACCGAGCACGACTTTTCTTCATTATTGTCCTCTTCTCTCCCATCAGCCTCCTCACTGAGTGGCCGTCATGGCTTCCTCCCGGCTCAAGTACCTCTCCCTGGGCGTGCTTGTATTCCAGACCACGTCCCTGGTGCTAATCATGCGCTACTCTCGAACCCTGCAGGCGGAGGGCCCGCGCTACCTGGCCTCCTCGGCCGTGGTGGTGGCCGAGGTCATGAAGATCGTCATCTGTCTGATGCTCGTCTTTAAAGAACACAGTGAGTGACCGCTCTTCTGATATTCTGCTAAATTACACAAAGGCAGAACCCGTTGAAGCTGATGTGAATGTATCACACAAGGCAACTCAATGTGCTTCACACAAGAAAAAGACACAGCACGAGTCACCGATTGTAAACAATTCCACTGCATAGGAATTTCGAGTTGCTTTTTGATTCCACTAACTAAAAACGAGTCACCGATTGGTTTTTCCACCTCCCCTCAGGTTACAGCGTGCGCGCGTTCAACAGCATCCTCCGCCAGGAGATCGCCTACAAGCCCATGGAAACTCTGAAGCTGGCCATCCCCTCTGGCATCTACACCCTGCAGAACAACTTGCTCTACGTCGCCCTATCCAACCTGGACGCCGCCACCTACCAGGTACGTCTTCCAAGCCGCTGCGCCTTTTGGCATCCACGCTCACTTTGGCCACTTCCTGCCGTCCCGCCAGCTCACGTACCAGCTGAAGATCCTGACCACGGCTCTTTTCTCCGTGTTCATGCTGGGACGCCGGCTGGGCGTCTACCAGTGGCTCTCCTTAATCATCCTCATGGCCGGTGTGGCTCTCGTACAGGTGGGTGGCCAACTTTTGCCATTTTCAGTCGCGATCAACCATTTGGAAAAAGAATCTGTGAATTGAATGTGATTTTTTTTTCCCAAGTTACTTTTCTCGCGTTAACAAACACAAGAAATAGATTGAGCTGTATTACAATAAATAATGTCTGAATTACTGTCCATGAATGATTTGGTCTGATAGCTTTGGTTTACACAATTTTTTATTTTATTTTTTTTTTTGGTCCTCAAATTAAATACCGGTATTGTTTTGAAAATTCCATTCTACTCCACATCAATGTCCACTCCTAATTTTCAGACCTTGACTTACACGTGCACCAACGTAACTTTTCTTTAACACCTTTAAGTTGCTTTCTATATTTTCAATACCTGTGTGGCCACGTTCGAATTTTGTGTTCAAAACCCGGACATGAGTGAATATGACGAAACAGCGGTCGTTTGGGATGCACTTATCAAGCGTCAAGTGTTGAAAAAAGGGGAAATTGTTGTGTTAGCACCCCCTCCTCATCCCAGTTTAAACAGTTTATTTATTTTTTATTATTATTTTTTAATTGTATGTTAGCATTAAGCTAACGATATTTGCAGGGCACCATTGCGGAGTCGTTGCGTTGGGAACACTTGTTCCCCACTCCCTAATCCGTGTCACCTCATGATTTTTACAATACAGTATAGAGCACTGGTGTCAAAGTCAAGGCCCGGAGGCCAGATTTGGCCCACCACATCATTTTATGTGGCCCGCAAAAGCAAATCAAGCATGTGAATATCCATGTTGCTTGCAAAAGTCTGAACCAAAACCATACGTAGAGGTGGTTTCCCAAAATTCATCACGACCCTCCAAGGCAAGCCGTAACTACAATCTGGCCCGCGACAAAAACGAGTTTGACACCCCCGATATAGAGGCACCGCCCTCCAACTCGGCCTGTGGCAGCTTACACGCTTGTCTCGTATTTACAGTGGCCGTCGGAATCCCCGGTCGTGGCGGAGAAGGCGTCGACGCCCACGGGCTCCCAGTTTGTTGGCGTCATGGCCGTCCTGGTAGCGTGCTGCTCCAGTGGCTTCGCCGGCGTCTACTTCGAGAAGATCCTGAAGGAAAGCAAACAGAGCGTCTGGATCCGAAACATCCAGCTCGGTCAGTTCATGTCGGTCCACTTCTGATCCAATCCATGGAAGCTTTTTTTTCCCCGCTCCTCGTGTATTACAGACAGAGAGTTAAGGTTTCAATAACCGCTCATACTGGCTGTCACCGGATGCCAGGGGACTTCTAAGCAGCTTCTAGATCACAATGACGGTTGCTCGCAGAGTTGAGCAAAGGAGCTGCACCCCCCCCCCCCCCTCGCGACCCCCCCCCCCCCCCTTGAAGTGATTTGGGGCCCTTGACGCCATCTCTTGTGCATTTTAGGGATGTTCTGCTTCGTGTTCGGCTTTGTCGGGATGCTGAGCTTCGACGGAGACAAAGTGATGGAGTCGGGAATGTTCCAGGGATACAACGCCATCACCGTCGCCGTGGTCACGCTGCAGGTCGGTCTCGCTTGGACGCTGACTGCCTCCGTTTGGCCTCTGTCCATCCGCACACGTGTTTTTCTTTTTTTTTTTGTTGTTGTTGTTTTCCACTCAGGCGCTGGGCGGTCTGGTCATCGCGGCGGTCATCAAGTACGCCGACAACATCCTCAAAGGCTTTGCCACGTCGCTCTCCATCATCCTCTCGACGCTCATCTCCTACTTTTGGCTCCAGGACTTTGACCCCACCAGGTACAAGCGCCACTCTCTTCAAACGTACTTTGCCGTGGCAACTGTACAGCTGAAGCGTTTACAGATGCCATGTACCGTATTTTCCGTAACTATAAGGCGCACCTAAAAGCATTCCATTTTCCCCAAAGCCCGATGATCCGGTGCACCTTATATATGGTGTCACAGTCTCTTTATATTCCCTGTTCGTGTTCCGATGACATCTAATGGAGATTTTCAGCAGGAACCAATTGTAACCTAAAAGGGTTTTGCCCGACACGAATCGACAAAACATAATACCAAAAGCATAGTTAACTCCTGACTAAATGAAGGAAGAAGGAGACAAGCAAGACTATTTCGCCCCTTTGTGGATGTGAGCCCATGAGGTTTGTGTGCCTTTGTGTTGAATCGATTGTCTTCATCACGTTTGTCTTTCATTTATTGTTTTGTCATGCCTTTTGTATTTATATGTTTCACGCCCGTGTTTGTCAAAAGTTCTCGTGGTTTTGTTACAGCAGCAGAGGCTGGGGAGGCTCTAAATAAATAAACCTGTATTGTATTCCCTTTAGTGTAGCTCCATCTAGTGGATGCATAGTGCCATTGCGAGCGGCTGGGGAGGCTCTAAATAAATAAACCTGTATTGTAGTCCCTTTAGCCGTCTAGTGGACGCATAGCGCCACTGTGGAAAATCGGCCATTCATTGAAGGTGCGCCTTACACTCCGAAAGCGCCTTATAGTGTGGAAAATACGGAATGGAGATTATAATCCCTCACAGAATTGCTACTTTACGCACGCGGATCAGCAACGCGTACAGACAGCAATACTCGCAGGCCATCTCTTACACTCCGAAAGCGCCTTATAGTGTGGAAAATAGGGAATGGAGATTATAATCCCTCACAGAATTGTGTACTTTACACATGTTTACAAACAGCAATACTCGCAGGCCATCGATTCTCTCTGTCGTCCGCAGCATCTTCTTCCTGGGAGCCGCCCTTGTCATCGGCGCCACATTCCTCTACGGCTATGAAGGCAAGAAGCCACCCAATCCGAGCAGGGCGTGAGACTGACACTGACAGCACGGCCAAAACTGAAGTCAGGGTGGAGTTAGGGTTAAGAGGAGCAAGTCCAAAAAAAAAAAAAAAAGGTCAAGCATAATTGCTGGCTACACCTTAAGTGCCTCAGTTGGGAAAGGGAAATGACAAATTTTGCATGATCACGTCACCTGGCAATGTCATCATGTGAAGAAGAACAGCCACTAGGTAAGGCTTCCAGTTACGTGGGAGGAAATACATGAGAGTGGAACCTAAGTTTGAATTGATTGAAATTTTCAGTTTACACAGCAAGTCTTGTGCATTTTGGATTGTGGCGAAATTTCAACCCAAATTGCGATATCTCGACATTTTTGCACGGAAATATATATACTCATTTCATTTCATCACAATTGGCGTGCGCAGTCACAGTATCTCCTCCAGCTGGCGCCACTGGCTGCAGCCGCGATGGAGTCAAAAGGGTTCAAAGATTGTGTTGGGAAATGATTAGGGGGCATTTATGTGTACATTTTTTGCCTCGTTGCCAGGCAACCGATGGCCATATTTGCTCAACGTGGCGACCGATTCACTTGAGAAACACTGAGAAGAGATTACCTTAGGTTGTTATGAAAATACTAAGTCGGTTACAGTGGATGTAAATAATCACGCCTTTATAATTAATCAGATGAATTAATCTAAGAAGATTAATTAAAAAAAAAAAAAGATTTCTTTGGCTCATGTAATTTATTGGCGTTAATGTCCGGGTAAATACATGCTTTTTTTTTTTTTTTTTTTTTAATGCTGATCAGAGATTTATTTAGAGGTTTTATTTTGAAAAGCTTCATTTAATTGTATGATTTGACGGTTATGATTCCTCTTGTTTCGTTTTGTGGGTGTGCTTACATTGTTGTCTGGATTGCGGCTCAGAGAATCTTTATATAAAGTGGCAAAACTTGTCCGACTGCCTTTGCTGCTTTTATGGTGCGCCTCATCCTTATAATGTTTCACACGCTGTAACCTAACCCACTGGATGATTTAAAAAAAAAAAAAGAAAGAAAACAAATCAAGTACCAAGTACAACTTTATTGTCAAATGTGCTGTATGTGCAACATATTTGTGCTTAATAGAAGTGTAGTCATCATTTTCTATCCGGGTCACACTAATCCACAAATGTTGAATCGAAGCAACTAGTCTCTTCTTATTTGTTCAGTGTGTTGTTTTTTTTCCCCTTCTTTTCCACCTCACCCTGAAATATGAAATTCACTTCTGTGAAGTCGGACATATCTGAGGTCAATTTAAAGTCAACTTTCTCGGATCTCCTCAGGTTTTATCAACAAGAAGGAAATGACTCTTAAATATGTTTTTGGCATTTGTTTTAATAATCTTTAAAGCTCCGCATGCTTAACGCCAGCCAGTCTGAGAGTGGAAGTGTGATGTCCTTCAATTGTAACGCCACATGTCACTCAAACCAGGGGTTCACAAACTGGGGATCCCGAGCCATAACTTGGGGCCCGAAAAATAATCAGCAACAAATGATGTCCCATCACAAAAAAAAAAAGTTCATAACTACATTTTCATGAAGTCATTTTTTTTTCAACAAAACGTTTTTTGTTGTTTTTTTTAACAGTATGGAGAGACCAACAGGCATATTTTTTCAAGAATATATTCCTTTTTTCCGGGAAGCTACAAGATGTATTTTTTCAAAGAGTGACAATTTTTTATTAGAAATATACAGTATTTATTTAATTCAATCAGTTTCATTACATTTTTCTTTTTTAAAAAAATCTGCTTTGTTCTAGAATGTTAAACCTTTTTCTTAAAAAAAAAAAATCCAATCATAATTAGCGCTGCAACTGTTGAACGTTAATCAAGTACTCTACTGGTTATCCCGATGATTATTCAAGTAATTGGATAAAATTTTATAATATAGTGCTTTTAAAACCGTTCTAATATGTAAAATTTAAACAAATGCCATATCCCGAATACAGTTCCACGCAAATGGATTCAACCCTCATTGTGAATGACATTTACAAAAACAAAAACTAAATCATAAATACAAATAAATGTCATTATTTAACAGGGTTTACTTGCTGAAGTCCTCATTATACATTCACTCATTGAGATTTTTATTTTCTCAGTGTAAACATGAAAATTTTCAGGCAGTCATGATACAACTTTTTTTTTTCTCAATGTAAACATGAACATTTTCAGTCAGTCATGATACAATTTGTCGCCATTACAGACTCTTCATTTTGTACACCAGAATCAAACTCATGTCAAAAATAGTCATCACAGTAGCCTCAAATAATGTATACCCAAGGGGTCCTTAGTTTATAACTGTCCCTGTTTTCAAGGTTAATTGCGAAGGCATAATGCTAAATTAGCTAAATTCAAATGCTACATTAGCTAGCTTAAAATGCTAAATCATTCAAGATAAAATGCTGAATTAGCAAACATAGAATGCTAAATTAGCTAGCAATAATTGTTACCGATGTAAGCACTGCAGGCTTTTATGCTGTCCAAAATATTTTCCCATAGCTTTGTGTGGTCGAACAAGGAATGCAAAATACAATTCAAGAAATTAGCTAACGAAAAATGCTAAATTAGCTAAAATAACATGCTACATTTGCTCAGATAAAATGCTGAAATAGATATCTTAAAATGTTAAATTAGCGAAGATATAATGCGAAATTAGCTAACAAAATGCTAAATTAGCTCAGATGAAATGTTAAATTAGCGAAAATAAAATGCTAATTTTGTGAAGATTAAAATACCAAATTAGCTGTCAAAAAATGCAAAATTAGCTTATGATAGCAGCCCACCACTGTTTTTCCTACAAATATTTGAGTGATGATGTTCCAACAGCATTAGCATCGATCCACATTGGACTACGACGCATTCTGACTTCAAATTCTGATTTATTTCGGTTCGTAACAGAACCCCGTCATAAACAGAGGACTCCCTGACTGTAAATATTAATACATGAAAGAAATGAACACAGTTGGTTAGTGCCGTGTCCTTTGAGCGACGTTTGAGGCAGTTTCGTGTAACAAAGCAGCAATCTGACTCCATTGTGAAAACACACAAGCTCCACCATTGGAAAAACACTCCTCAAACTAATGATTGAGACCCTCATTAAGTCTGTTTTACTGTCATTTACTGAATTTTTTTTTGCCGTCGTTGTATTCTGAAGTGTACAGCAGCCCAGTGTTTGGAAAGTATCTTTAAGGCTTACCTATTATAAGTTTGATTTGGGTTGGTCCTATCCAGGAATAGGTTGTACTTCACACGTGACCATAATAAGTGCTATAGAAAACCGATGGGTGGCTGTTTGCTCAGTTGTGCTGAAGTCCAGTAGAGGCCGTTATGCTTTCCGTATCATCCAAGGCAGATTTTTTAAGTATTGGTGACTGGTATCGGCCTCTACTACTCAATACCTGGAAGTAAGGCTTGTATCGGCCCCATACCGATACCTGGTGTCTATGAGTGCGCTGAATTGTCTTCCTTGGTAGGACAGAGAGCATACCAGTTCAAAGATTAAACCGAATATCAAGCATATTCTGTCATGAACTCTACTTGGGCGGGATGACGACAAGCGGATGCCCTCTGGCGGGCCTCCACATGAGCACTTGGGCGTCATTGGCGTTGGGTCTCCCCATGGCATTAGCCGGGATGGGCTCCATGTGGCTCAGCACCCGCGGCTGCTCCTGGCGCACCCCGCCCACAAGCCGTGCCCTGGAGCCCAGGGGCCGGGCCGGGTCCACGGCGATGTCCACCCTCATGCGCCACTTGATGGCACGCAGCAGGATCTTCTCCCTGGAGGTGGCGTTGAGCGCCACTAACCAGGTGGTGAAACTCTGATCCCGCTTGATGTCGGTCAGCGAGGGCTCGTCAGATCGGCTCACCGGCACGGCCCAGGTCACGCTGGGGTAGAAGTTGTCGTTCATGCTGACGGTGAAACGCGACGGCTTGGAGGTGGGACCCACGATGGTGACCGTCTCTGTGGTGTTGCCGTACCATGGGTAGCTGATGCCGTCCGAGTCGCTAATGGCCTGCACCTGGCCTTCGCGCAGCTCAGGCAGTTCCCAACTTGACCTGCAGGGGGGGGGGGGCAACAAACAGCGACTGCGATCAGACGAGTCTCTTGGGATCACTTGTCTTTTTTGTTTCTGTTGTGACAAAAACGCCTCACTGGCAGCATTTTAGTAAAATTACAAAAGATAATTTTTTAATTAACTATTAGTATTTTATTAATTCACTGCCAGCAGTTTGAGAGCATTTTTTCCTGATTTTTCCAAAGCTGCAGATATTTGGTTTTGTGACAATTTAAGCACTAAACCTACCAAAGCAAAGTGTAGATTCTCTTCTTTCACAAGAAAATAAAGCAAAAAACAAAATGTACTTAAATTTTTTGTTACAATATATATTTTTTAAAAATACCAGAAAAAAATCACATTTTATGTGAAGATTGTTGTGACTTTACGGCAATAAAAATAGAAAATTGCCCCCAAAAAAAGGAAATTTACCAACCCTTTTTTCTTCTTTTCTCAGACAAAATCTTTTCACTTTTATGACTATAAACCCTGGAAAATTCCATTTAAAAACCCACATTGGGTTAAAAAAAAGGTTTGGATTCATGTGAATGAAATCCGAAGTGTCTGAATTAGCTTTGATCTTTTGGATAAACTCGTCCATCGTTGTGCAGGAAGAGGAGCATTTGTGCTCGCAGCAGGTGAGACTCCCGCATTTCGACGCACACCCACACATTGTGTTCTTGTGACTTTGGCACCCGAGTGAGCATGGGTGAGTAGAAGACAAATAATTGAAAATACTGTGAATCGATATTTCAAATTCCAATGCAGTGGAGGTTCATTGAAGACGCTGAATGATGCGAGGTGTGAATGTAAGTGTGAAATCTTATTGTGGATGTACCCTGCAATTGGGCAGGCAACAGGAAATGACGTCACTATTAGATGCATCAACACACTGAATTATTTATTATGTTGACGTGTCTGGGGCACCCCTCTTGGCGGCTTCCAATTGATCCATTATGCTTAGTAAAATAGTTTACAGTAAGATAGAGACAGAAATTATAGGGAGGTTGTTAATGAGGGCTATTTTTTCTCACAGTATACAGGGGGTAGTTAAAATGCTGCGGAAAAAAGAAAATTAATTGATGAAAAATGTGTAAGAAAGTACTTTAAAATTATTTGAAAACTAAAAACGAAAAGATAAAAAGACAGAAATATGAACAAATGTTTGAAAAACGAACAGAAGACGAAAAAAACTGAAAAAAAATACAAAATAAAACAATACATCCTGATTTATATAGCGCTTTCACAACAGCTGCAGCTGTAACAAAGCACTAACAAAAAAAAACACTGCCCCCCCCCAAATAGAAACAATATGAATACTATGTAAAAATTATCTATCTATTAGAAGAGCTTATTGAAGTTTCTCATTCGAATCAATTAGCATGAAGAACCTTCGTTCCGACCTCCGTACTAACCCGGAACCCCCTCCCCCACCCCCCTACAACCCACTCACATGCCGAGGTCCCCATAGGTGTTGTAGAACTCCATGTGGGTGCACGCCTGGATCCAGCCCACCACCCAGGTTTCGTTACGCGGGATGGGCGGCATGACGACCCGGGCCGACGCTTTGAAATAGGGCGTCTTGTAGCGCAGCACGATGTCCGAGTCCTCCTCCACGGCCGTGGGGCGGGGGTCGATGGTGGCCGCCAGGTCGCACACCACCACATTCTCCCTGCGGACGCGCGACTTGTTGCAGGCGATGCTCTGGATGCAGCCCATGGCGACCAGCCACTGCCGCCGGGACCACCGCCACTAGATCCGGGCGGCGCTCACCGCGATGGGTGCCTCTCCGGGGATTGACACCCTTGCTCACCTTCTGCCCGGGGCTTCCTCTTCCTCGCCCGGGCTGGCATGCTCCGGGATGCCGGAGGTCGGGCGTCGGGCATCGGATACTGCGGCGCTGGCCGAACCCGGCCGGCCGCGTACGTCGGTCACTCCACCGCCACCAGCATCCCGAGTGTCGCTGTTCAGCCCGGCGCGGTGCTGAATTGAACACGACGCGATACGCGGGGAGTGCCCCGGATGCAGGCGAGGAGCTTTCGCCGACACCTCCCCTCCGCCACCGGCAAACAGTGTGTGACATCACCATTATCAAGTGTCCAAATACTTCGGGAGACATGAATAGATTTCACCTTTAACCCCCGTAATGTGAATGTGTTTTTCTTAAATATATTTTTATTGAAGAAAAAACAAGTACAGAACAGTATAATTTTTTGTGTGTGCGTGCTTGCGTGTGCACGTGCGCGCGTACGGGTGGTGTGTGGGTGTGCGTAATTAAAGATGTACCGTATTGTGTGTGAATTTATACACACACACACACACACACACACACACACACACACACACGCACACACGAACACACACGCACACGCGCATACATATCAATATATCATACATATCAATAATCAAACATAAAGTGGTCTCTTATTTTGAAGCTCAGTCATACGAATGTCAGCATGACGTAATTTCAATGCGGAAAAGCCCACAGTGGCGTCGCCTGAAAGAAAGAAAAATCACAAAAGTAAATTCTGAGAATAATCATTGTGTCCTCGTTATGAACTCATGTCTAGGTATCTCCAACGAGTTATACAAACAAAAATAAAACATCTGTCGTTGTCTGAAATACTTTTATTTTGAAGATCAATCCACCAACTAACTGGGGTGACATCATTCTACGAGTAAACGTGCTCATGGTGCCAAGTCTCCGCTGAAACAGAAAAAAACAACGTTCATATTGAGAGTAATCGACTTTCAAAATCATATATAAGTATTTCCGAAGAGTTACATTGTTCAGTAACTAAATGAGAATGGTTTAATGTCGTTAAACTATCTTTTATTATGAAGGCCACTCAAAGTCAAACTGGCCTGACGTCATTTCCTTGCGGAAATCTGCCTCCACCTTGTCGAAAAAGTGGACTCAAAACACAACAACGTGATTGTTAATCTTAGAATCATTGAAAGCCACAAAGTATTTCTCAGTTAGTTCAAATGGTAAGTACTGTACTTCGTATTGCAAACCGATGCACGTTTACAGATAAGCTAATTCACTACTGAGCTGTTGAGCCAATGAAGCAACTTTATTTTAATTATTATTTTTAATAGATTTGACGTATGCATTCACATCATATCAAGTCAAGTCAAGTAAAGTACAACTTTAAGTGCACATACCTGTGTTTAAAAAAAAAGTACTGGTTTAACTAAATATGAGTAAAAGGAAAAAAAAGTCTAGACTGAAATGTACTTCATTGGTGGTGGTCAGAAAAACAAATACGTAACATACAGATACTTGAAAATTATTTCAATTAAGTAATGAAGTATTTGCACTTTTTTACTTCCCACCGGTGCCTTTCTTGAAAAAAAATGACATTGAAGTTGAACTGTTTTCTTGTAGGTTTCCACTGATTTCAAAGCGGTGGTCCAAAGGTTTTACCAGCTGCAGTCCGAGCGTCTGGAGACCTATCGACTCTTTGAGGAGTATGTTTGTGTGTACTGCACTTTGTCTGTGCCTGTGTGTTTCTTCAGCTGCAACATTGGCTTTCTTTGCAGACTTGATAGACTTTCTATAACCAGGCTATCTACTTTGGTGACATTTTTCCAATGTAAAATATGTTCCTTAGCTCATTAAAGGTTGGGGATGCCTGAAGTGGAAGAGCATTTGATTGCTCTGCCGGTCACTTAATGTCGCTGGTGTAGACAGATGAACAAAGATACAGTATTTGTAGTCAACAAATCCTAATTTTCATCACATTTAAAAGAAACGACATCATATTTTGTGTTTGCAGAGGGCACGAGGCTTACCTGAAGACGGGCCCCCACTATGACTTTGAGCACTACAAGCAGCTGGTGCACCAAATCACGCTGGCCTTCAATGGCATTTCCAAGGAAGTTCTGGACATCAAGGACAAGTTCCAGCTCCACTTGGACCGGCCCGACCTCTCGGATCACATCGACAAACTGCAGTGCAAAGAAAAGCACAAGCTCCAACTGGTAAAAAAAAAATACAAATACAAATACACGCTTCCAGTGCAGTCTGAAATGTGGACACTCCATTAACATAAAAAAAATTTAAATGACAACAATGGACAAATGTGTTTTTCCCAGGATATGCTTGTTTCGCACATACAGTTACACACATTAAAAAATGGTAATAAAGGACTCGCAATGTGAACAATAACTTAAATTCACCAACACACGCTATAAAAAAGTATGCCACAGTATGTGTATTTTAATGCCGAAAAAAAAACCCGCTGTCTTAAACACTTAAGTAAGCTTCACCTAAAAAATCACATTGAGGATATTTGAGAAGTCGTCATCATATTGCCAAAATATTTTCATCAAACCAGTCACCAAACATATTCACCTCCTTAGCACACAATTTCTACACAAATTACATTCTCTAGTTGTAGTACAGCATGTTTACTTTACACATTTTTGGACATATCAGTGCTCATAGTAATTTTTGTTATTTTTTTCAGAATCACCACAAGAGGGCATAACATATCAAAATACACTCGTCGATAACAGTTCTACATTGACAAAGGAATGTAACATATTAATGTCATTTTGTATGCAAACTATATACTGATTGACTGCTGGCTGGCTTCTTCCAATCTACTTAAACTGTTTTTTTCCATTTAAATTATGAGTTTTTAACTCATAATTTAATAAATTGAGTCATTCAATCTTTATTAGGTAGTCGATTTGTTTGTATTTAAACCGTGCGTCATGTTAGAGAATCTTCCATCAATATCACATGTATTTTTCCGGGCTTGGACCTCAACAGACGTGAGTTTCGTTGTGTTTTGCATTCAGACAGCTCAACTGCAGCTGGCCCGGCAGCGGGCTCAGGACCACCCGGAAGACCAGGAAGCCTCCCAGGAGAAAATCCAGCAGCTTAAACATGAGTAAGCTCGGTCGTGGTCGCCACGGTTACGACGGGACTCACTAATCATATGGGCCCGGTGTGAGGTTCTTGTGTGCTTGGAATGTTCAGGATCATCAAGACCCAAGAGGCACTCAGCGAGATCATGCAGGACTTCAAGTACGACTCGGAGGAGGGTGATTGACAGGTCGTTCAAATCTCGTCAGTGAGCTTTTCGTGTTGTTCGTTAATATGGAGGCCTGTAAATAATTGGGGAATAGCATTCTATTCTACATAATGACATCATTCAATATATTGTAACAAATTCAACAGTTTTTGTTGCAATTCAGTGGACATTGTGATGTATGTGGCTTGGCCACTGCGGGATGTATTGAACACCAACACACACAGATATTAGTCGCTCTTCGCAAAGGATGAAGAATATATGTCTCTGAGTATTGTTATATTATCTGTTTACATCTGTTGCTCCATGGTTTGTGTTTTTTTTTTCAAACGTCCAAAATGCCACTGAAAACACTGATAAACATTTAATATTGGGTTTTCATGAAAAAAATCCAATAAAAATCATTTTAAAATCCTGTGAATTTGCGGGTGCTGAAACTGCAAACATGTATTGACTAATTACTACTGTCCTACTGTACTTATGGATTTTTTATTCTTTTTTTCAAAAATAAAAAATTAGTTTTGTTTTATTTTGGGGGGGCAAACCCCACTTTTGTAGAAAATGTATACTGATCAGCTTTTTTTTTTTAATTTGGGGTTTTTAGCAAAGAAGTTTTTTGTCATCCATGAATTGTAATTTGCATGCAAGAAAGCCCTTTGTACTAGAAAAAAAAATCCAGTATTGGGTTATTTTGTTCTTTGCCTCAAACCCTTTTTTGTTGGGTTTGTATCATGTCTCTAAAATTAAATACATTAGGAGCACGTATTTTGTGGATATGGAAAATTGCATTTTTGTCATCCATCTGGTTAGGCAGTCTGTGGTCCTTTGTTGCCCACCCAGTAACACAGATGAAAAATAGTGGCCCCCTCCAGCACTGAAGTTGCCCATCCCTGTAACATTTCGACTGCCCCGGAGGGGAGGAGGCGGGCGTCCATGTCGTTGCGTAAGTTTACGCAACAGGTTGCTTTGGAAACTCCGAGCTGAGCGTGAAGGCGTCGCTCGCGAAGGCGGAAGCGTACAAGTCCCGTGAAGGCATCACGCTTGTCTTCTGCGCTCTCAGAGCACTCGTTTCCCACTTGGGGACTTGAGAACAGCACCCGCGATCATGTTTGTGCAAAAAGTGTGGCTGTACCTTTACACGGGCTACATGTTCCTCTTCGTGGTCTGCGTGAGCTTCGTCCTTCGCGCCTTGCACGTGTTTTCGCCAGCCTTGACCAAGAAGGTCATCCTGAAAATGAACGAACGGACCACGATGGTCAAGAATCCCAATTTTACCTACGACGACTGGGGGCCCACCTTCCTCACCGACACGTTCATCAAAACCGCGTCGCGGCACATGTGGTTATCCCTCGGTCAGAAGGCGTTCGTGGGGGAGCCTGCCCCGGATTCGCCCGTGGTCACCATGGACAAGCGCCAGAGCAGCATCTGCAACTTTCTCAAAGGTGCGTACAACTTTGCGCAGAAAAAACAAAGAACAAGAAACTACATTTATTAGAGGGGCCGGGGAGGGGGGGGGTATTAAATGGTCGGAGTATGTAGCACGCGTGACGTCACAGCAACAACAAACCAATAAAATTTTTTTTTTCAATTATAATTGTAATT
The DNA here is from genome assembly GCF_001891065.2 of Hippocampus comes. Classification (NCBI taxonomy): domain Eukaryota; kingdom Metazoa; phylum Chordata; class Actinopteri; order Syngnathiformes; family Syngnathidae; genus Hippocampus; species Hippocampus comes. The sequence continues at coordinate 7,137,491 of NW_017806175.1, read as the reverse complement.
GATTTACAAATGAAATTGATTTTTTGTTAACTCATGTTACTGTAGTTTATTTTTCAAAAGTAAATTTGCATAAATGGAATCAAATTCCAATGAATTTATAAAATAATGCCATGTTTTTCAGTTATAATATATAAAATATATTTTTCATAATTACAATTATTTCACCAATGGTTTAAATAACGGTTAAAAAATGTAAACATTTTTATTTTACTGACATGAATTTTTTATGTAAAGCGATTGACTAAAATTTCATTTTTAAAATGATGAGGTGAACTGTAATGAACTCACCAATGGTTGAATTCAATGACATTGGATTTTTTTTTTTTACATTTTAATATTTTAAGTAAAGACAACCGTAGCTGTAAAAAAAAAAATCTGGCATATAAAAATAAAGACAGTTAAAACAATGCATTGATAATGTAAAGATATTAAAACAATCAAAATGAACAAGCCAATAGTTTAATTTAACGAATTGATACAATTTTTCACTTAAAAGAATTGGAACTAAATCACAACTATATTAAATATGATATTGACACTTATTTTAATAAAACAATTCCTTTTCCCTTTAAAGGGAATCTTTATCATGAATTCTCCATCCATGACTCATGACATGAAGTGCATGTGACTCAATGTTGTTGCGGATGCAGGTTCGAGGCCTCTGGTGCTGAACTTCGGCAGTTGTACCTGACCGCCGTTCATGTTCAAGCTGGACCTGTTCAAGCAGCTCGTCCGGGACTTTGGCGACATGGCCGACTTCCTTGTCGTCTACATCGAGGAGGCGCACTCAAGCGGTGGGCACGTGCAACCAAGCGCTCAAAATCATCTTAAAACTTCTTCATAAACTCGTTTACTGCCAATGACGACAAAAGACATCGAAGATCCATTTTTGCTGGGCTGGCAGGGAATAAATTCAAATGAACTGAAATGCCATGAACCCCCTCCCCCCTCATGAATAACAATACCATGAAGAGTGATGGGATGGGGAAAAAGACCATCACTGGCTACACTTGTAAGAGTAATGCAACCACCGAGTAGAATGTCGGAGAGCGAACCAGCTGAACCAGTTTTTCCCCAGGTTCAGTGCTATTCATTCATACTACTTAATACGATCAGATTTCCTTCCATGATTTGGGACACAGAATTGCGCTCCGATAAGCAAGTTGCATGGACAATTGTAACATTTCACACACGCCAAGTAGGCATTTCTGGGTTTTAAGTGACACCTACATGCACATTTACACATAGTGAGCACTGTCTTCCGGCAGTTACGAAGTGGTGCAGCGTCACCATGGAGGTGTACCACTATTTAAAAAAAAAAAAACAATAAAGAGGTGGTTGATTGGCCAGGCTTTTAGCGGCAGCCGAGGTTTGCGGGGCAGTAGAGATGGCTTGGACCCAAAAAGTAGCAGGTCCCGATGGAGCGACTTTGGAAGGCGTGTGCCCTTGCAGCTGATCTTCAACCCGGAACAGAGAGAGCGTCCCAAAGCCACAGAAGACATTCTGCATTGTCCCGACATGTAAGAAGCCACATCCTTGTGAGCTAAATGTCTCTAGGCCCGGTTGCCCTGATTATCACATGTGATGAAGATCACGGAAGGGCTGCCACTTCACCGCCTGAGATTGCAAGTCGAGACAGTTTTATCACTCGAGCACCACCTCACAACAGAAATTATCGCTCTTTATACCTTGAGCATGTCAAGAACCACACTCCTCACTGGTGAGAAAACCAACAGAACCCCAAATCAGCAAGCATTTGACGGAAAGGACTCACTCCATTTTAGGAATAACGCTCAAACAGAATCTGCAGGCTCTGTGATTTGGAAAAACTGGGGGTGATATGGTTTCGCAATATCATGTGTTTCCAGCTATTGCGGGTGGTCTGGGATGTATCCATGACCATGAACAGGTGATTAACTGCATGGTTTGTTTCAGATGGGTGGGCCTTCACTAACAATCTGCAAGTGAGCAAGCACCAGAGCCTGGAGGACAGGATGGCTGCGGCGCAGATCCTCATTAAGGAGGATCCACTTTGTCCCGTGGTGGTGGACCAAATGAGCAACTCGGCCGCCATGGAGTATGGCGCGCTGCCCGAGAGGCTCTACGTGCTGCACAAAGGCAAAGTCCTCTACAAGGTGAGCCCTCAGTTCAAAGCAACGCTCCTTCTATCTGCCGCGTCGACCTGGGGAGTGCTCGCGCGTCAAGGCTACGTACGTGGTTCATTCAAGCGGGTGTCCGCTTGGGGGTTTTTATTTGAGCTGCTAACGCCATCCTAGCTACGAAAATATCGCTGCTGGCCAGGTAACACAGTGCTAGTAACATATAAAAGGGATTTTGCAAGCTTGGAGAAGAGAAGAACTAGCTTATCGCTAGCTAGGAGGAGGCTAATAGCGATGTTAGATGGATTTAAAATGGGACCCAAAAGGGAAAAAAAAAAAACATCCTTTTCTCTGCCATTGAGATGGTTAAAGTTACTTATTATTGTCATGATAATCCCTCCACTTTACCTCGTCGTCCTGATTTCAAGTGTTTGCCTATAGAAAAAGAAGAAGAAGCCTTTCCCTGTTCCATTCGCAGCCTTCCTCCCACTATGCAAATGTCGCGATTAGAAGCTCGGCCAAGAGGCTGTCGACGTCCCTTGGCTCACGCAATCGTGTGTCTAGGAGCCTTTAGAGCACCACAGATAGCTCTGGAATTCTTTGGCTCGGTCCCAGGCTGACACGAGCCGCGCCAAAATGAATGTGTAACCCCTGTATTTAAAAATTCACCCAAATAGTTACTGAAGGTAATGAAATGGAGTTAACCTGATGAGCGTTTATGGAGATGTTCTTGTCGTGCGTGTGTGTGTGTGTGGGTGCATGTGTGTGTGTTGCAGGGGGCCATGGGGCCTTGGGGCTACAAACCACAGGAGGTGCGTTCGGTTCTGGAGAAGATTAAGTAGGAAGGAAGACGCATTTCTGCCAAGCAGACTCCTTTTTCTTTTGAGAGTCACTAATACTTACTAAACACCCACTACACCACTTACTCATTGAGATTTTTTTGTCTTTCAGCAGCCAGTGCGCTGTCCCCGGCAACACGCACACACATGCCCACACACATACAGACGCACTCGCAAACTTGCGTGATGTCTGGACTGTATCTCAGCCAGTCTGTGTTTCTTGATGAAGGCTACAGATAAAACCTTCCGGACTCTGTACCCTGATGAAGTGAAACGTAGACTTTTGAGATCCTTTCAGCTCTGACAAAGTGATACATTCGATTTATCGTGCTTGATAACTTCATTCGATCAGTCGAAATGAACGCCATTGTTACGACCCAAATTATTATTTTTTTTAAGTTTCTGTCATTAAAATAGTCAAATGTCTAGCACTCACGGGCAGTGAAAGAGTCCCCATTAATAAAAAATAAAATAAAATTATGAGCAGCGGTCTAATCAATTTGTTAAGCGCTGTACATCGAGCCCTTCAAAATTGGCTTCATTGATTTGGAAGTTTCAGTAATGACTCTGATTACCATCAGCACACAGGATGTGCCAATTCATCTCACACTTGGCCAATTTTTACATGACAGTTATGGCGCAAACCTCCGGTAGCTATAATTTGAAGGCTTCAAAGTTGACCTGTCTGTGACCGATGTTGGCCACCCTTTGTCTCATGCGTCTGGTTTGTATTACTGTCTCACAATAAAGGATTTGCTTTAATTTGGGGGCTCTCTTTTGTTTCCTAAGATTTCAATGGTTTGAACCTGTTGAATAAGGTGTGAAATGTGGATGGATGTGATGGTGTGGAACATGTCCACATCCATTTCAAAGGGATTTGTTGTTTTTCTCATAGAAAGTGTGCAATTTTATCCATGCGGAAATTTGTTCCCAAAATGTCCCGAGTGAGGTGAAAATTTTGAGGACTAAAATTGAATTAGTGGACTGACTAGCTCGGCGGAAGTTCGGGGAATAATTATCTGTAAAACTAGAGAACGCCAAAAAGCTAAAATGCTGTTGAACTTGCGTCGAAATGTAGAATGTGAGGCTTTGAGTTGGAACGGTTGAATTGGTGGAATATGGGATAAGAGCCAATTCTGTGGAGGTCAGAACAACGTACTGTTGAGCATTTACAGAGCAAACACGTGGAATGTAGTTTACGAACATTGAACATAAGTGACTGTTGACAGTCACTTGGAACAGACCAGTCCAAAAACAGCCTTTTGGGCAATATGTCACATGTTGCATCAAAAGAAAAACTTGATGATCATATCATTTGTTTCGGCTTATTGTGGTACAAACAGTGGATGACAATCAGTTCAGTAGTAAAAGAACTACAATTAAAAAAATATTTCGTCCAACGCCTTCAAACACTTGAAATCGCTGCTTTTTCTTTTACCCAATCAGATTGTAGATTGTTCGGAACTCCCTTGTGACAAAGGAGTTTATCCGTCCTCTTATTGGTTGAGCCAGGTGTATGATCTGATTGGTTCAGCTCAGCTGTGCGCCGAAGCTTGATTTTCGATGGCGGCGATATCCGACTATGATTAAAAAGTCATTTTCAAGGCGCGCCTTTCAATGAAAAAAAAAAAAGAATTTATGAGACTTGGTGAACCAACACCGTTTTGCTAAGTGGCTTGTTTCAATATAGAAGTTTTTGGGGGAGCACTTTTAGCGTAGTTATGTATGAGCAGAACAACTAGCATAGTTAGCATCCGCAGACAGACAGGAGCCTCCGCGTCAACATCTGTGGTGAGTATGATGTGATTTATTTAAAGTTTTTATACTTATAAAAATGATTGTGAACATTTTTGTACATTACTGTATTTTGTGACTCGATGCCATTAGTTGGAGGTGGTTGAGCTCATTAAATACCCACGAAAGGCCCAGGTCGGAAACTCAGCGCCCGCCACTGATTGACACCAACTTGGACATTTTCAACAAGGTGCGTGTGCTCACTTTTACTGTCAGTGGTTTAATTTTATGGCTGTGTGTTGAGTTATTTTTGAGGGGACAGTAAATTTACACTGTTAAACAAACTCACTATATAGCGATGTCATTCCTTAAGTGTTGTCCCAAATTTCCTCGACTCTATCATTAACACCACCAAGACAAAAAAAGTAGAAGAAAAAGTACTGTGGTTTCATATAAAGTTTAAGAATAGAGCACGAGGGCTTATTTTCCAAAACAATATAAAAGCCAAATTTAAAACAAATGTATTTATCCACTCTCGTGTTCAACACTTTCACATTGAGCCAATGATTTATTAACTTTTTTTAATAGGATAAAATTTATATTTGCAAAATGTGCATGTTTACTTGAATAAATTAAATTTTTCTCTGTATAATCCGAAATAGATTTACCGCGTTTCGGAGAGGAGCTCAAAGCTGCTCATAGGAGTCTTTGAAATTTGACGCTCATCCCTCGAGTTAATACGGCTTATAATAAGCCTTTTGGGACTAGCCTCACTGTATTTTTTTTTCCCCCAACAATAGAGTTGCTCTTTGCAAAAACATGACCAGGAAAAAAAAAAAAAAAAGATGCTGATAATTTGCTTTGGCGCTTGCGTGCACCTCGTAAGAGAAAGGGCAAGTTGAAGCTGGTGTGTGGCACCGATGAACTCGCTGGGTCGACAGGTTCATCAAGTTTGTAGTCTATTCACTGAAGCTGAGTAATGGAGTACGGATACTTCATTTTTTTTTTTTTTTTTAACTCTAAATTAACCTCAAGGTCTTGTTTGAATGAATTTGTCTACTCTTATTATTATGGCTCTATTCTTGGCCTAGCTCCAAATGGATTTGGAACATGGTTCATGTACATGGAAAATAAATAGTCAGTAAAGGTTAAGTAGAGACTGTGAGTACTTTCACCACCTGTGCCCAAGGCTAATGATTGCTTCGGTTGTATCCTGTGGAAAGTCCCACTTTTTTTTTTTCTCCAACAGTAGTGTTTCCTGTATTGACAGTACAGAACCGAGCGACGTGGCGTTCTTCGGTCTTTGTTTACTGTCTGGAAACAATCTGATCTGTGTACCATATGGGTCATGCAGTTTGAAGAATGTGATGCAATCCGAGTCGCACATCTCCTTTACAGTTTATTATCCTGCGTGTCCAATGAAAAGCATCTATTGAAAAGTATCTCCAAATTTTTTTTGGGGGGGGGGGGCTTGGTTTAAAAAAAAAAAAACGGAAAAATTATGTACCCGTCAAGCAGTCCCCAAATTTTGTTTGGGGGGGGGGGGGCTTGGTTAAAAAAAAAAAAACGGAAAAATTATGTACCCGTCAAGCAGAAATGTTGCTAATTCCACATCGCTGCTTCTGTTTGCTAGTGTTAGACCTGGAGTATGGAACATTCGCCACTTGATGTGCCCTGCAACTGGCTGGCGACCAGTCTGGGGTGTACTGCGCCTCTCACCCAAAAATCAGTTGGGATAGCCTCCAACTTGCCTGTTTGAGAACAAACAAAACATCGTGTAATTCGTGCAGACGCCGGAAGACATCTTTTGTGTTTTGTTGCGGTCCCACCCACGCTGTGTTGTGGCTTCGTTTTGTGTTCACCCCAAATATCAAGCGTTGATTTTGCCAATTTGCCACAACACGAGTGGAAGTCATGGTGGGAGCCACAAAGGATGCTCTGTGCTTGGCCA
>NW_017806175.1:7106508-7128393 GCF_001891065.2 Hippocampus comes | reverse complement strand
TTCATTTTTTTTTTTTTTTACTCTAAATTAACCTCAAGGTCTTGTTTGAATGAATTTGTCTACTCTTATTATTATGGCTCTATTCTTGGCCTAGCTCCAAATGGATTTGGAACATGGTTCATGTACATGGAAAATAAATAGTCAGTAAAGGTTAAGTAGAGACTGTGAGTACTTTCACCACCTGTGCCCAAGGCTAATGATTGCTTCGGTTGTATCCTGTGGAAAGTCCCACTTTTTTTTTTTCTCCAACAGTAGTGTTTCCTGTATTGACAGTACAGAACCGAGCGACGTGGCGTTCTTCGGTCTTTGTTTACTGTCTGGAAACAATCTGATCTGTGTACCATATGGGTCATGCAGTTTGAAGAATGTGATGCAATCCGAGTCGCACATCTCCTTTACAGTTTATTATCCTGCGTGTCCAATGAAAAGCATCTATTGAAAAGTATCTCCAAATTTTTTTTGGGGGGGGGGGGGGCTTGGTTAAAAAAAAAAAAACGGAAAAATTATGTACCCGTCAAGCAGAAATGTTGCTAATTCCACATCGCTGCTTCTGTTTGCTAGTGTTAGACCTGGAGTATGGAACATTCGCCACTTGATGTGCCCTGCAACTGGCTGGCGACCAGTCTGGGGTGTACTGCGCCTCTCACCCAAAAATCAGTTGGGATAGCCTCCAACTTGCCTGTTTGAGAACAAACAAAACATCGTGTAATTCGTGCAGACGCCGGAAGACATCTTTTGTGTTTTGTTGCGGTCCCACCCACGCTGTGTTGTGGCTTCGTTTTGTGTTCACCCCAAATATCAAGCGTTGATTTTGCCAATTTGCCACAACACGAGTGGAAGTCATGGTGGGAGCCACAAAGGATGCTCTGTGCTGGGACAGAAAACGGTGGGGGGGGGGGCTATTATTACTGAGGGTATAATTAGGATGAGGTAGCGAACAGAGGTCCGTTTGTGATGCAGACGCATACATTCAGAGGGCTCTTGTTACACAGGAAGTTTGGCTGCCGCCCAGCCAGGTCACTTCCTGCTGAGGCGGGCCAGCCGCTCGGCCCGCTTCGCCACCGTTGTTGGACCCGCACCGAGCCAGAACATGTTCTCTGTTTTTGTCTTCATCAGCCAGCAAGTTCAACGTCTTAGGTAACCTGAACAGAGTTGTAGGCTTGTGGTTCTCCAAGTATGGTATGCAGGCTCCCTCTAGTGGTGGCACAAATAAAATACTGCTTAAGTCGAGTTCAGTTGTATTTAACTTTTAAGTTCAATATTTTTTGCATTTAAATCTTTTGGAACAGTTTTGAAACATCGGTCTGTAAATGGCGCAGTAAAAAATGGTCAGATTTTTATTTGATGTTCTGACTTTTTTTAAAAGTAAATACAATATGCAAAAAGTATCTTACTTTGAAGGATGGCAAGAGTATTATATTTGACAAAATATTTTACGAGTGTTAAAAAATGTAATTGTTGCAAGACAAAAATTTACCGTGATATGGTGGGTCCCTGGTGAGTCCTCAAAAAAAGTTTGGGACGTTGTACTTTGTGGTGAAATTTCAGAATGAATGAATACATTAACACGGGTGCCTTCTTTTACATCTTTCTGTGAATCGTCCAGTCTCTGTAGCAACCTGTGATGTTGTGTTCTGTAAAGCCGCTTTGTTCCAGCCGGGGCTGTTGTGAAAGCAGTTGAGTTCAGAGTACTCACAGAAAGGCATCGAGGTGGACATTTGATTTTTCATGAATTGCATTTCAGAATTTTCTATTCATAAATGTCTCGTGACTGGAGTTAATTCACGCTCTTTTCATATTACAATTGAAAAAAAAGTGGGGAGGTAGACACCACGATGAAAACTGGAGACAGATCATGCTATTGATTTGTATTAAAGCCACATTTTATTCCATGCCTCAGTTGAATGATAATGTCTGTTAACTGTCTAATAAATAGCAAGTGTCCGCGACGTCCATATGTTCCCAGTGAGTGGAAAAAAATTGAAAATATAATACAAAAAAATATATAAAAACAGACACTAGAAGTTAAGTTATTGTAAAATTATATTAACAATCAATCTTTCCTCAATTTTGAAAAAAAAAATAGAAGCAAATAAAAGACAACATAGGACAGACGTGTAATGTTCACAGAAGGAGAGAAATTTACAAGACTGCTGCTGCTAAGTTTATAACGGCGCCGATTAACTTGGAATAACTGGGACAATATACGGAGTCCAAGACTGTATCAAAATTTTACATTTGAAAAATGTGGGGTGGGCAAAACAACAACAACAAAAAAAAGCCATTTCTCGAAGACCAGTAAAAAAAAAAAAAAAAAAAAAAGGGAAAAGAAGAAGAAAAGCAAGAGTCCACTAGGGGGCAGCATAAAGTAGAAACCTGTACACAACTAGAGTGTCTACGGGAAGATGACTGAACATTTATTCCATGTCGTTGATATCCAATTTAAAGTCTATGTCCTAGTAAACTCTTTAACCTCACTTGTAAGGCAATTCAGCACACCAGTACAACTCCTGCCTGACTAGTAATCTTTTTTTTCTCCACTACTATTGGCCTTCCGGCATGCAAACCTTCAAATTTATCGTAAACTGCTGTTGTCACACACTTGTAGCTTGCTAGACCCTTCTCGTAGCAACCAACTGCCAACTAGTTACTAGTAATTTTGCCTTACAAGTAACATTTCAGTTGTCCTACTAGTGTCCGTCATGAAATGTCGACACCAGAAACCAGCAGTAGTGGCAACCCCCCCCCCCCCAAAAAAAAATTGAGTACAACACAGTTGGGCGATTGTAGTGCTCAAATTTATAAAAGCTTTGTCCTCACTCGTAGGATTACTTCATTACTACTCGTGAAGCAAAACTGTGCACTAGTTACCAATGGGACATTGTGATTTCCTAGGAATGTATAAGTGATCAGTGGAAATTGCAGATTTACAGAAAAAAAAGTATGCATTTATGTTTCCCACCTCAACATGAAAGTGTCTTTGCTTCATTAGTAATAATAACCATTCCAGGTAATTCTAGCAATTTTTTTTCAAATTTCAGAAGGATGCATGAAAGTTGGTAGCCCTTCGCAGTACCTCTGTTTCAAAAAGTTTGGTGACCCCCCGATCGAGCACATGACTGCGACTTCACGAGTTGTGCGCAAATGTCAACTAGTGCACGGTTTTAGCTCATAAGTAACATGAACTGCAGTCGCATGCCAAAGTTTTCCCGGTAGTTTGCAGTAATGTCAGAGACAGTTCTTGTATTAGTGCGCTGAAAAGTGTATTTATCCAAGTAAATAAACTGAAACTGGATATCAAGAATAGAGAATAAATGTGCAAATGTGGTCGCCAGATGGACTTACCAGAAAAGGTAAAAGCGGTCAAAAAACGAATCGAGAAGAGAACAAAAACAAAACAAAAAAATCTACGAAAAATTATATTCAGCATTTTTTTCCCCACTAGTTGAGAGGGAGCATGGGTTTCCATTATAAATTTTGACCAGGCCGGTGTAAGAAAAAAAAAATCCAAGAAACCCTCAAGTCCCAACTACAGTGTTCCCCCACCAACGGATATCAAAAAAAAAAACAGCGACAACTGACGATTGCCCGAAGATGCCTCAGGGTGGCAGCAAAGCAATATTTTTCTATTTGGCTTGGCGAATGAAACTCGCCCTTCAACATTGATTTGTAGCACCGAGGTGGCGCCAAAGCACTATTTATATTCAACAGGGTTTTGTCTTGACACATGAACTCTCACCTCACTTCCCTTCAACATGGTTCCTTGGCAACGAGATGCTACAAAATGGCGCCTAAGCACAACATTTTTTTTATATTCGACACGGCCTTGGGCCTGAGCACAAAAATGGCAACTATCAACTCAAGAAGAAAAAAAAATTGGCAAAAATTGACTGATTGTTTTTTTTTTTTTTTTTTAACATCAACAAATTATCACATAAGACATGTATTGCCATTTAAAAAAAAGATTTTTGCTGACTTTTCTCTCTAAGATATTCAATACTAAAAGGACAGCGGACTGTAAAGCAGTCAAACGTTCTGCCTGTAATCACATCTTTATTATTGAATTTATTATTCGCTATGTATGTTGTTTTTTTATTATTAATTGGCTATGGGAATCTTATTCTGACCAATACTGAAATCTGCACTGGCCTTTAAAAAAAAAAAAGACATTGACCGGGCCCAGGTAGGTTTCTGAGTGTGCGGGGGAACACTGTAATTGAAAATGTCCATCAGTGAGTGTTCTAAACGAGTGCGGTGGCGAGGTGGGCACATATGGCGAGCAGCAAAAAAAATAAAAATAAAATAAAACTGGGAAAAGCTCACGATGCACATGTACATGTATGTACACTCTCCAGTGTTTGAAGTGGACCCGAGCGGGACAAGGGAGACACTTCCTGCACAAATTCATTCCAAAAAGAGGTAAACCATCGCTCTAGGGTGGGGTGGTACTTGTATATCGGGGGTCCGTTTCGCCATTGTTGTTGAACGATCGTTTCACGAGCTGCTTTTGTCCCGTGAGAGAGACACGAGCCGTTTTGTTTCACCCGCGTTTCAGCATTTCCGACGTCAAGTTTGGATCCCTGATTTTCTGCTGATGCGTTCGGCCGTGTCTGATCGGAGGGAGGCGTGGGGGTTCGAATCCTTGGAATGATGGCAAATTACGAAGGGTAGGGCTGGCAGGGGGGGGGAGAGAAAGGGGATGGGGGGGGGTCACACACTCATCGTCATGGTTGGTGAGTACTGCAGAAGAAGAGAAAGAGGAGTTAGAAAATCGTTTACGGGCATCCCTTAAGCATGTCAAATATATAATCAGCTCTATTTTGTCCTGTAAACGGTATTCTCCAGGTAGTGGCACCAGGAATTAAAATGCTAGCAGGATTTCGCTTGACGAAATTACGTTCTGGTTGAACATTCGGGTGTTTAAACGATTCGAGTCAAGACATTTTGTACACTTAAATTGTTCATTAAAAAAAAAAAAAAAGTCAAGCAATTACTGAAATGATACAAACTAAGATAAGTGGCAAACTGCCAAATAAAAAGAAATGACTACATGGACAAATAATATACAAAATGACGCATTCTCCAGATGGTTTGGGTTGAACAGGCCACACACGAATGGGAACATCTGCTACAGACTTGGGAAGAATTTTTATGGGGAATGTTTCATTTCCATCATAGAAAAAAAAAATCCATACGTGTGCTCTGCTCTTCCATCTGCCGAAGTTGGCTGGCTACTTTATGAGTCAAAAGTTGAATGACATTTTTTTTTTTTTTTGGTGCAATGTGACATGAAGTCAATCTTTAGTATCTTTTGGTGTAATTTAATTTGACTAGTGTATTACACCGACAGCCGAACATTTTTCCCACCTATGAGGAGCATTTCCACAGGGGTGATGGGGGCTTGGAGTTTTAAAGCACGGCTAAAAAACTACAGTCATCGTAGAAACGGTGCCACGGGTTACAGATTTTCATTCGTGTGTTTGTAGAGTATTTGACTGCGTATGTGCGATGCGTTGCTTGGCAACCTGATCAACTCTTATTGCCTTTGCACAGGATTCTATGCATTCATTATCATGGTATTCTGATTAAACTGCTCGGATTGTATGGGAAAAACGTGAATGCAGAAACACATTCTGCTTTAATGTGGCCTGTAGCCACGTGCACGTCACCGGCGATAATCGGTGCAACTTCCGGCCGGATCCACCGTGTGTGTCAATTTTTCAAATGGATCGCTGTGAAATTTACATCTCATGAAAACTACACAATGCGGACATTAGAAGTGCCTGTTGACTTCACCGAATTACACCCGTTTGTTGGTTGCGCACAAATGACATTAAAAGTGCATGTTAAAAAAAAAAAACAAAATACAAAACTCGAGCACAAAAAGTTTGACTAAGTGGCACCGAAGAGGTTGTGACCTACGTTCTCGCTCTGAAATGAGTGGAGGAAGTTCCCACTCAGCTCGCCATCATCCCTCGGTGTCCCGGGAGGATTGCTAATGCCACTTAAATTGTTTGGAGAATTCTAGGAACAAAAAAAAAAAAAAACATGAAACTCATTGTGTGGATGGACAGAGAGACTGTTTGATGACACGACTGGGTGCAACGCTTACCTTGTTCATTCCGTCCAAATCACCAGAGCCTAAACGAACAACAAAAAAAAAATCTTAAAATGGGGAAATGTTCAGTAATAGGCAGTGGGAGGAAGTAAGTAAGAAATTTATATTTGGGGTGGGTGGAATGTTTGAACATCATTACCTTTTGTGTTATGTTGTTAATGTGTTTAAAACCAACAACAAAAAAATGCTGATTCCAAAAGAGTTAACTAATGTCAGCTAATTAAATCGTCCCGCCAATTAATTCGTGGGAAGTAACACAGTACAATAGTTATTGTGCTTTAGTAGTAGTTTCTCAGGTAACTACTTGAGTTGAACACAGATCAGTACCTTCTTCTCCTACTTTCGCCAGTCCTTTTTTTAAAAATTTTAGGATCTATATTTCTACTCAAGTGCAGAATACTTTTGCCACTCCTGGCAATATTTAATGTGTTGTGCAAGCGGTGTTACCTAGTGACCCGTTCATGTGGTGTGGTTCCATCCCAGCCATGGCTCCCAGGGGTCCATCAGAGCCGGGGCCCATGGGGAACTGAAGCGGAAACGCAACGTGTGGGATTACATCGCCGCTGTAAGGCCGGCAAACGAGCTCCGGAACAAAGCAGCTACAGTGAAACCTTAACGCGGCAGCCCATGAGGTTTATTCTCATTGCTTTGGCGTTAGTTTGCATGACATTTCCAAAGAAACAGCCTTAGAAATGCAAGAAACATGTTGAGTGAATTAAAAAAAATGAAGACCGTTTATTTTTACTGTTTACGGATAAGCCGTTATTTATTAAAGTTGTTCATTTACCGGTAATTTGTGGGCGAGAACGGATTAATTGCATTTCTATTCATTTCAATGGGAAACATTACCTCGATCTATAAACAAGCTCAGCAATTAAGTTCATAACTTTAGGTTCCACTGTATCACCTAAAATATTGCCTTTATAGCCAAAATGGGGTTTTATAATGATTTCTATTTCAATTTTCGACCCATCGGTTTTCTGTCATGCGTGTCCCTAGTTGGATTGCAGGTGAACTTGATCCTATTCCAGCTGCTTGCCAGTCAATGACGTCTCAGGTAGATGTGTCACCACTTGTGCTGCCTCAATTTCACTCTCACCATAACTTACATTATTTCGATTGCCGGGTCCAGTGTTAATCATGGTGTACAAATTGTCACCAGAGTTGTTGGAGTCTGTTTTGAAAAAATACAAATAAACAGTCACGTGACCGCTAGCGGACAATACATGATTATGTGGATATGTGAGTAAGAAGTAGTCACCTGCGGGGCTGGGCATGATGGGAGTCCCTGGTGGTCCTCCTCCAGATGCTCCCTTTAGAGAATATGTCATGTCATTCAACATGTGTGATTTGGCTTCAAAAATGTTACGCTAAAAGAGCAAAGATGTCTTCTTACCCCGTACGCGCCAGGAGACGGTGATGAGTAAGGCATCTGTAACCAAGAAAAACATTACCAACCATAGATGGAAAGACCAAGCACAAGCCGTGTACCTCGAAGTGTCGTCATTGATCGCTGCATTATCTGAAGTGTGTTATGGTTCGATATGCGTGGACAAAAAAAAAATGGAACTGCCGTTTGAACCGGCACCTCCCTGTCTTTACTCTTGTGTAATTGTGTGTACTCACAGAATTAGCATTGTTAGGATTGGGCCATGGCCGACCAGTCCCCGGGCCCCTGGAAGGCAAAAGGAGTGTTAAACCTGGCTGCAGCACTCTCGATTGAAGAGAAGTAGAGATAAACTGAAGGCTCACATGTTGACTCCTGGCATGCCGGGACCCATGGTGTTGTGCGGGGGCCTCATCCCTCCACCAAAGTTCTGAAAAGACGGTATTGTTACTGAAATTTTTCTTTTTAGTTTAAAATGGCTTACCTTAAAGTGAAGGTGGCGGTAATGCACCAAAAGTATTTGTCAACCGCCAAAAGAAAGTACAAGAAATTGAATAATGAAAAAAAAAAAAAAAGATTCAGTCGTCATGGTAACTAACGTGTGACATATCGCCAATTTAGCATGAGGCATCCACCACCTTACTATTTAAAGCAACAAAAGCCGCAATAGTCAGTCAGGATTCTACCTTTACCTACAATGCAAACCAAGAGCCTCTCAATAACGACCCAGTGGCCATTTTGACGACAATAATTTTGTTTTAGTGCTAGCAAACCCCCCAAAAAAACTACTGCACCTGTGGGCCGGGCCCCATGGGCCCCATTCCTCGAGGGCCGCTCATTCTCTGCATGGGCCCCAAGTTAGGATGACCTGGTGGGATGAAGACAGTTGATATGAGGACACCAGAAATTTTTAAAACCCCCAAAAGCATGCTTCCTTTTCCCCCTCAGTAACATGTAATTCGTTACCCCCCCCCCCCAAAAAAAAAATCTCCTGTCCTTCTCTACAGTTGCATAAACAAACGCTACTGGCCACTAGCCGAGGAAATACAAAGTTACAGAGATTAATGAGAGAGGAAATGGGAAGGTTTCTTACCTTGTGGTCGTGTCGGGTCCATATTAGGCAACATGGGATGTGGGCCTGGTCCTCCACCTGGCGGCTGTGAGGGAGAAATACATCACGCGACTTTGTCATTTGTACTGCAGTTAAGCACCAAATTATTCACACGAGAATATTGAGGCGCAGTATTGATGTCCAAACTGTTCATTATGTGACAATGATAGTATGATAGAATGTCAGTATTTTTTTTTTTCAGGTGGCAGTTCGTGCCAAGAATTTGAGAACTACCGTGTTCGAGCTAGAATTGAACAGGATCCTTTTTTTAAGATGGTAAAAAGCAAAATACCCATTCAAGAAATTTTAAAATCTTGGACTTTGTTTTGTGTGGATTTCACAACTACCTTTTTTTTAATTTAATATTGCACAGCTGTACCATGACAGAAATCCTCCAACCACCACCATTAACAAATGAAATTCAACAATCCAATTAGCACTTCGTAATTTTGAATTCTTTGGTAATTGTGAATTTTTTTTAATTGTCTCTCATTTATTCTAAAATGGCAATCCATTTATATTTAAAGTTTCAAGTTGCTTTGAGCTGTTGTTTGTTCCCAAGTGGTACAACACAAACAGAAAATTTCCCTGAATTCATGAATATTTGTAACTCGTCATAATCTGCGTCGCCTCAGGCTGAACTGAATGTTTTGTTTATTCTTCTTTTCCGTTTGTGCGTTTGACATCTACCTGGTTTGCCATCCTGATGGGGGGACCTCTCGGGCCGCCGGCAAAGCGAGGTGACATGAAGGACTGCGACACAGACAAGACATTTGCGTCAGATTTCGATTCAAACCCAATGCGCTTGCTTCCTTCGTTCCCACTGTGCCAGCGCTGTCAAGCCATCGGCGCTGAGACAAAAGAGCAAAGCGTGAAGCGGCGAGCGCTTCGAGCCGGCAACCCCAAAATGACTGCGGACAGCAAAATAGAGAACAAGGAGGGCCAAAGAGGGAAAGGGAGCGTTACCTGACTGTGGGGTCCCATCATATTGTTAGGGGGAGGAGGCTGAGGGTGAGGAGAGCCCTGGGGACCGGGAGGACCCTGCGGCATTGCACAAAAATGACGGCAAAATGGAGGAAGGGGGGGTGGGTGAGGAGAGAAAGAGGGGCCAAGACAGAAAAAGAGAAGCGGGGTTACTGCAGGGCAAGAGGACAGTTAGAGAGCGAGAGATGCAAAAAAAAAAAAAAAAATGCAATGATGAAATAAGCCTGCCATCATGTTCCAAACACAGTCAGGGAAACTAAGCAGAGAGGAGCAAGCATGTGAGAAGAGGATGTGGGCGCTCTCGCCTGTCAATCAAGGAGCGGAGGAACCTTGCTGTATGCAGCATGTTATCAACGCTAATCCCCCCTCCCCCCCACCCATCCTGCCCTTCTCCCTCACCAAAAATAACGGCATCAATTAGCCGCTCCGTACAATTAGCCTTCCAACACTTAACGCTCACATATACACCGCGGGAAAGACAATGCTGCTGATCTGAACGAGAACGGAGCAAACCCATTTTGAGACTCTTCCGACGGATTCCGGTTTGTGTCTACACGTGTGCGTGCTCACATCAGTGTCAAAATGTTTGTTCCCGGAATTAGCATGAACACATATTGAGTCATCTTCACAGCCGGGGTTGTGCAGTTATGTAATTAACCCTTCAAAAGACATTTTGTGCCATTCTGCTTTTGTAAAAAAAAAAAATAAATAATAATAATAATAATTAAATCAACATGATCGTCAGTGATTACGTACAATTAAAATTGAGGTGTTGCAATCGTGAACTTTCGCAAACAGTCGTCGGCCAACCGCCAGGGGATGAACTGCCAAAATATTGTAGTAAGCGGGCGCAGCCTGCCGCAGGACCCTAAAATCGCTCTATGGACTGAGCGAATCACATTGAGTGAAGTACACCAACAATTTGGAGATGAGTAGCATCTTACTGTCTTGAATCACTTGACTGTGCTCTCTAATATCATATTTACAGTAGTGGCTTAGCTCTTTGTCAGTTTAATGTTCCTGAGTACTTTGATGGTCATCGTTTATTGTTTTTTTTTTTTTTTTTAATTTTCATTATGTCCTGAAAGGTGAAAACTTTAATTGATTTCACTTACTATTAAAAAAAATTGTTTAGGTAAAATGACAATTTTTTTTTTTTTTAATGGGGACAATGGACTATATTTGAAGACTTCTTAAGAGTTAATATCACGGCTTCATTCCACACAGTTATCCAACGCGTCGAGCTCCATGAGATATCGATTCCAGAGTAGGCGCGGCATACTTCCATTTCTCCATTAGGGGGAAAACGTCCAGGCCACGCCTGCCTGTTTACAGCAGCGGACGGGCCCGTGCATACTAAGCGCCTATGACGCTTACGACAAGTTGACTAAGCAGCGTCAAGGACGGCGGCAAGCAGGAGCACTTCTGTGCTCTGAGATGAGATGCAAAATAAGAGCTGCGTTCATGATTTGGTTCGGACAATAGAGGATTTTGATCATATGGTAACCACAGCTTTCACTGTAATACAGTATGATAGCGTGTGTTGACTCACATTTGATTGGAAGGTATACAAAATGCACCAAAAATAATAATAATAATAGTACAACCAGCTATAGTGTCTATCCATTCCAATTGCCTCCAACTGGGATCACCTCTTTTAGTAAGGAAACCAAAGTCATCATGATTCAGCTAATTTTTCCTTGCAGAAATTAAGATTATTAGTCGCTTTTGTGGAGTAGTCACTAGAAGGGTCTGAAAGTGGCTAAATATAAAATTGCTACATTGGTAAAAGTAAGCTTTCATTGAACTAGGAGCAAATATACCAAAAAAAAAAAAGTTCCATCTTTTTAAGGTTAATTTAAGGAACAGACATAACAATACTAAATATTTTAAAAAGCAATATCGCCCTATAGTGACACAGTCATGTCAAAAAAAAAAAAAAAGCTTGGAAACAAAGTCATCAGATGTTCCTCGGATGCAAGAAGGGTTTAAAAAAAAAAAAAAAGGGAGCCAAAACAGCTCTTAACTTAATGAACAAGAGAGCACATTTAAGATGACTCAATATGTGTTCATGCTAATTCCGTGAAAAACATTTGGACACTGTGAGCAAGCACACCCGTAAACAATAAAAAAAAAAACGTAATCCAACCGGAGAGACACAAAACTGGATCGCCTTGTTCGCTTTAAGATCATCGCTCTTAACGACGTGCAGACAGCGTAAATGGTCGGTTTATTTCTGTCGGCAGCCATGCGTTCGGCGAGAGCAATGCACGTCAGCGGGGAGGCGTTTTGAACTGTGAACGTAACGTTGAATGTAAAAAGTATTTTTTTCTTTTGTTTTGTTTTAAAACAACCAAACATGCATTTGAACTCCTGCTTCCAGTGAGGCGAGTGACGGACTGACCTGGAAAAATCCAGGCGGCATGGGTCCTCCTGGCATGCCATCACCCGGGGGCATCCCTCCCATGACAGGGCTGGGGGCCGCCGCTGCACTCTGGGGAACGGAAGACCACAAAATGACAAGTCGGTAGGCCCTCGTCACATTCAAAGTACAAGTTCGTTTCCTACAGTTGTGAAGTGGGGGGGGGGGGGGGATCGTGGGGATTCACTGTACTTGGCGGCAGTACAAACGGTAAAAACATTGACGTGGGTTCCATGAGGCGAATCCCGAGCCCCCGCTGATCCAGGATGTAGTGAATGAGATAAGCATCAGGAGGGACTTGGTGAGTCAGTGGCTCCAAAGTGCTGCAACACAGCAGTGGCATACCCGGACCGATTTCCTGCACAAACCGCAGGCCTAATTCGCTAATGTGCCATTTGCTTTGGTCACACAGTCCTAATTGCCTGGGTTTTGCTTCCTCGTCGCGAAGGCAACATGAGATGCGCTAATGTCTTCTCAAGCGGCGGTGTTTGTTTGGCTTCCAAAGAGGAGCGCCGCAACAGGAGGAAGAAAAAGCCCCTTTCGGCTCCGTTTTGGTGGCCCGGATGGGACGCCGACCGGGAGCGATTACGACGGCGAATGGAAGGATGGATGTACGATCAGCCCCGCTCAAATATGCAAACACTGTCAGGAGCCCTCCAGCACTAAAGACATTACTGGTCAACAGCCAACACGCTGCCTGTATCGACTGCACCCCCCCCCTCCCCCTAATTATATCTGAGCAGGCTGCCACTGCAGGGCCACTGTGAAATACCTCGGCCGGGAGAGAAGTGAGGCCAGAAAGAAGTCAAGACCTCAGCACCTCAATGATGTGCAAACAAACACGCATTTTGGTAAGTCTTTACACATTGGCGTTATAGGATAGTGAAGGGGTCTTGGGGGGGGGACAAAAATATAAGACATTGACATGATTTGAAGAAAGAGGCTTGAATGGCTCCAACTTTGTGGCTAAGGTCTCCATCTCTTCTGCTTGGCCAAAATTTGATGTGGAAAAAAACCCCAAAACAAACAACTGCGTTGAACTACAACAGAGATTGTGAGGCCTCATAAATGACTCCTTCTGGATGAATGGGTAAGAAATATTCTGACAAACACACACACACACACACCAATATGTTGTAGAACGTCTTCCCAGCAGAGATGGAGTTGATTCGGGTGGCATCATAACCTTTGATTCCTGCCGGGAATTTTTACATCGAACAGAAGCAAATCGCTTGCGCAACATTTCGGCTGAACAACCTGAAAAGGCATTCGATTTCAGTCCACTTATGGTCCAGTAAAAATCACTTTTGAAAGCAAACGAGGCTTCTTGGGTTAAAATATATCTATATATATATATATATATATATATATATATCTCAAGGTTTTTGTCATCATTTTTGTCACCACTGGTGACTCGACTAACTCTTGACAGATGCACTGCCTGCAAAACGAACCCTTCGAAAACAGCTCAACCATAAAATTTGACCCCAAACCGAAGACAGACTGCCTTCTCAGGTCCTAATATGTCCCGCTAACGTTGACAGATATGTTAGGGGGCTTAATGAAAAGAACCCAGTGGCGCTCTAAATGAACCCCGTCTTGGAGTCGACGCTGTGGAACAGGGGACGGAGGGGGGCAGATGTCTCGGACCTGCCAGGGGGGCTATGAGCTCTTATCCGAAGCCTTCCTGACAGCTTCCTAGGGGACCTCTTGAAGACAGACTCTCCCCCCTCCTCAGTAGGCGCGATTTAGCTTGTGCATGTGCACACTTCAAAAGCCTGCTGGCCTAAATGACCTCACGCCCCTTGAATCACTGGAGCGGGCTAGACAACGTCAAAAACCAACGTACACGAAAAAGCATTTAAAAATTGTTTGAGAAAACTACTCGGGCACTGTTAATTACATAATTGATGCTGACGCATAATTACGGTGTACCGGATCACTTCAAGTTAGTCTGACACAATAAATATGGAACAAAAGGCACACATTTGAAAAACGTTTTGAGCTGAGGTGTATTTGACAAAATGAATACAAGGAAATCCCCTGGGCCATCCGCGTTAAGACATTTTCACGTCACAACTCTGCATCCCTTCTACTCTCTTTTTGTGCCAAAACTCAAAATACCCTGAAGATGAAAAATTATTTCTCTGAAATGGGATATATTCCTTTTCTAGTGACCATCGATTGTTCAAGATAGTGTTCCGCATCTTCCAAGATTCATAGCAGGATACATTCAGGGCACTTATCCAGCACTGCCTTGAGATACTTCAGATGCCCACCGCAGAGGATAAAGAATATATGCCTGTGAGTATTGTTATATTGTCCGTCTACATGTATTGCTGCACTGTTTGTGTTCAACTATCAGTTGCTCAAAGTGTTCTAACGCCACCTCCATAGTAGCTTTTTGTGATGACATTTTGCATCGTATGTTAGCTTTATGTTCGGTGGACTTGCAAAATGTCAAGTTTACCAATAAGTGCCGCATCTCTCATTTTTGGGGAATGCTATATTGGATTCTGAGCAGAGTCCTTTGACTCAAATAAATGGGATGAGCAAGAAATGTTAAGGGAGACCACCCAATTGCAGACTCTGGACCAAGCCAGGTCTTAACAGCCCCTCTTCTTCCATTAGAAACAACAGTGCAAAGGAAAAAAAAGGCCCCGTGTTTAGTTTGTAAATGTTTAACCATTACTCAACATCGTAAAAAGCTAATCCCGGATCCCGACTGGACGCTCGGGTCCTGCCGCCACCCCCCTCTCGCCTCGTGTCAGGTCCTCCTGGTGGATGCTGGGCATATGCCACGGTGCCACTCCCCCTTTTTTTTCTTTCACCAATCTGGCCCTCGCCTCCCGTGACAGCCATCAATCAGCCGCCGACGCCATGGCGACGGGGCCCCTCGGGGAACATTCAGCATCGCTGGCGTGAATACACCAGGGGCTTTACGAGCACCGGCGGCCAACGAAGCAACGCGCGCAAACGCACCTCCCCCACACCGAGACAATGGCTACGCTCCAAGCACTAGTACTGTCCACACATACGATAGCCTGACCCCCCCTCACCCCCATGACATCTACAAATGCACAACATCAGTGCGAAAGGCAACCTCAAGATGTCGGGGAATGAAACACACAAAGTCTCCAAGCACCCTGATCTCACTCTCCCAAAGATATCAGAATTTTTCCTCTGCATGAAAGTTAGAGGCGGACACCTTCACCCCCACTTCCGATTCTAAACAGATTTTTTTTTCCGTGATAGTCGTTGCACTAGAAAGGTTATTTTCAACCGGGATTGTGGTGTCACGAAAACAGTTGTAAGTCACTCCTAAAACCATCAAAGATTTTCTTTTCCTGCTGCAGATTTTTGTAGTCATCCATGAAAGAACCGTAGTATTATTACCTTTGAGTTAAATCGAAATAAGAAATCTTGTAAACATCTGAATTAGTTTTTTAAAAAAAGGAAAAAATGTTAATCTTTATTATTTTCATACAAATTGCATAACCGTATCACAATTTGTGCATTTCTTTGTACGGTCAAAAAAAAAAAGATAACTGAAATGTTCATTTTGTTTTAAATCGGATTCATCGATCAATCAGAAAAACTTTTTTTTTTTTTTTAAACAGATTTCTCGATCATTCAACTCATCATTCGTTGCAGTCCTTTTGGCTTGCAACAGAAAACAAACTGATCAAGAAATGGAGCAAGCACTGGCTTGGGGGGCACTCGGAAGTCGGGATACCAACTGTGCTCCGCGCTCGGTTTCAAAACCACGGGACACAAAGCGAATGTGGAAGAAAGTCTGTTTCAAGCGAAAACGCTCGGCGAGCGATAGCAAGGCGTGTCGTTTTGTAAAGGGCAGCGTGCCGCCGCAGACGCTCCACGAGCTCCTAGGTCACCAGCGAGACCAGGAGGCCTGTTACCGTGACAACTATCTGCTAAGAGACAAACCCACGTCGCCATTTTAACTAGCCACCCCCCCCCTTCCTGTCTGATGAGTCAACCCCCCCCGCTCCAAGGCCCCGAGCACTGGCGGGTGATCGTCCTTTTCTGCTGATGCCGTGAAGTCTTCTAATTGACAGTAGCTCGTGGAAAAAAAAAAAGAATATGACCGTCCCAGATAAAACCTTTCAAAACGCATCATCATCATAAACAGGATGCACCGTTACAAAAGTGTCACGCTTCACACGTTGTGTGGATCTAATCGGGATCTCCTCTTGCCGCGAATCAATCGAGATCATTCTATAGCGGGTGAATATGCCTCAACGTGTAGCGACATGTCTGAACTCGAGCCACGCTGACATCAGCATCGTTTTTCCCAGAAACCAAATCAGCTCCTCCTTTGGGTGCGTCACCAACGGGGCAAGATAACCGTTCAAAAGCATTGAGGTACAAACAGCGCAAAGACAATACATTCCAATTTACAAATTAAACATCATGGAATAATTGTGGCTTTGGGTTAAAAAATCTTTTTTTCCTTCAAATAATCAAATATTTTTTTTCTTACCTCCATTCAACACATGATTTCAAATGGGCAGTGCAGAAAATTGCTTGCATTATTGTTGTACTCTGACTTATGATTGACAGATTTCGGTTCACGCCAGATTTAGGAGAAGTTATGAACTCCAATCCAATCCTTCGTATGAATTCATGGTTGGTGTGGGTTTATTTTAGTGTCAGACTAACCTGTAAGACCAAAACATTTATGTATAATAAATCTGACATGATTTATTGTCATGGAGTTTCATTTATTGCTTGTGCTAGTGAAAAGGTTACATAAGAAGAGGAAAAATATCACACATTAAATCACAAATTGAGAATTAAAAAAAATTTTTTTTTTCAAAATTGTTCACTCCAATTTTAAAGCATGGGAGGGATAAAAATATGCTTAGAAGCTCCCGATATTACAGAATTTCACCTACCTTCCTACCTGGAACGTATCCCCCCCCACGACGCCATCACATCACTGCAGTCAGGCATAAAGCTATATCCAAATTTGGTCAATTTCCTGTTTTGTTTTGTTTTTTTTAAACAAATGGATATTATTGTTCAGCTCTGCGTGGGTGTATTATTTTTTAAAATATTGACCAATGAAAAGTGCTATGTAACGGCTCGACAAACATGCCAATTTTTTTTTCCCCCTGAAAAGTGACACGGCAGGATTCTGCCGGACACCGGCGACGTTTTATCTATCTGTGTCTCATTTTTTTTACCTCGGGCGGCATTGCGTTTGGTAAGGGCCTACTCACATAGTCGTGGAAGGCTTTGGCTTCACTGGAGTGGTCACATGTCTCTCTCCTCTCCGGCGCAGCGCAGTACAAGTCCCAGAATACACTGTGGAGGACACGTGGTGGCGTGAGACAAACACCAGCGCGTAAACAAGCCCCGGACGTGTTTACACGGGGGAGACGAGATCACCATTGCTTACCACCACCAGGAATGCAGGAATCCTGGGGGTTCTCCGAGTGTTATGTTCTTCTCCCATCGTATCTAAGGAAGAAGTTTTGCAAATTTTAACACACTTTATATTCAATGATTAAAAAAAAAAAAAAGAGAGAGAGAGATTCTGTGTTAGGAATCACTTGCTCGCCACTATCTAGTACCCTTTATAGTGAATTAGCCATTTTCCCCCAAAAACTATTTTTGATTTGATTGCAGAGTTTTAGTCCGTGACATAAAATCTTTATTTATAATATGTACTGATTCAGGAGTAGGGCTGTGATTCCAAACCAGTGTGGCATGGGAAAATGTAGGGATGGACCAGTACCCATACCAGGTATCGGTATCAGGCACATACTAGTCTTATTTGAAAGGGATCGTTGAATCACGGAGGGTGCCGATACCAGTCACAGATAATTAAATTTGACATTAAATCCTCCTCCACAATAGTTACCGCTATACTGTACATATCGGTCTGAAAAAAGTGTTATCGAACATCCCTGGGAAAAAGTAAAATGGAACTTGAGTCTGGGGGTGGGGGGCAAATTGATGAAAACAATGTATTTTTGTTCTGTCAATGCCAGTGATGTTTACTGACAGGCAGAACTGGTAAGTGCTCTTCCACTCGATGGCAATTAACCTGTGTATCCAGTTCTTGTGATATTTCCGTTTGGTCTTGTGCCGTGACTTTTTTTTTCTCTCGTGTAAAATATGTTTTGGCTCAGTCCTGTTTTTCCCCCCAAACTTGGCTGAGCCAAAACATATTTCCGTTTGGTCTTGTGCCGTGACTTTTTTTTTCTCTCGTGTAAAATATGTTTTGGCTCAGTCCTGTTTTTCCCCCCAAACTTGGCTGAGCCAAAACATATTTCCGTTTGGTCTTGTGCCGTGACTTTTTTTTTCTCTCGTGTAAAATATGTTTTGGCTCAGTCCTGTTTTTCCCCCCAAACTTGGCTGAGCCAAAACATATTTCCGTTTGGTCTTGTGCCGTGACTTTTTTTTTCTCTCGTGTAAAATATGTTTTGGCTCAGTCCTGTTTTTCCCCCCAAACTTGGCTGAGCCAAAACATATTTCCGTTTGGTCTTGTGCCGTGACTTTTTTTTTCTCTCGTGTAAAATATGTTTTGGCTCAGTCCTGTTTTTCCCCCCAAACTTGGCTGAGCCAAAACATATTTTACACGAGAGAAAAAAAAAGTCACGGCACAAGACCAAACGGAAATATGTTTTGGCTCAGCCAAGTTTGGGGGGGAAAAACAGGACTGGGGAACTATCCTAAAGACAGCAAAAGTGAGAATATCCACAAAGGGCGCACGCACCTCTGACAAAAAGGTCTGTGCAGACTTTTGTGCTCCTATGTGAAGCAAATATTCATAGACGTAGAGAGCCAACCTGTGGAAAACAAATGACGATTTTAATTCAAGCTCTCAATGAACACAGAAAAGCAAATAGAGCAGAGAAAGTAGCAAGTGCACTATGTTAAGCTGTTTATTTGATATCCATCTTAAGGGCCATGCACTGGAACCCACTTTGTCCTCACTTGTAAGGCAATTCAGGGCACTCGTAAAATAACTTAAGTAGCTGGAGTATTAGTTATAATGTGCCACTTTTTGCCACTACTAGAACCTTACACCAGACATGAAACAACAAAAATATGGATGTGATTGACGGCCCCCGAAAAGGTTTAAACAGTACTCTACTTGCTAAGATGCTATGTTATGCCAAGGTGTTTTTTCCAAAAATGCCTTTTTTTTTTGGTTGTTTTTTTTTTTAATGTTGTGCATTTCTTGTGTCCACATTTAAGAAAGAAACATCACCGCAAGTATTGTCAAAAGTGGTACTAGTATTGGAAGAAACTGCCCCTGCTGATGTGTTGATTGTTTCACTAGTAAGGACAGAGAATACTAGTACATGGACCTCAGGCTAAGTATCCAGAATATAAAAATTCAATATCCTTAATTTGGAGGCTACTAGCATGACATCTGCCTTGTCGGAGTAGCATTACTAATCCAGAACAGTAGTTTACTATTTTTCTTCTACTCGGTAAGCTTTAACTGTGTCCTAGTAAGCCAATTGAGGCCCTAAGTAGTGGCAGAAAAACAGTGGTAAGACAGTCATTCCATTTACACTATTACACTACTGCACATGAGTACTCGTGCACTGCACTGTTTTACTAGTGAGGACAAAGAGTGAACTAGTACATGAAAATTGAATTGACTAAATGCCCAACCGGCTTTACGTGAAGCCTTTTTGTGCTCCTTGCAGGGTCCAGGAGGTTACCAGCGTGACGCATGCCTACGAGAAATGCCTAGTCGTGTTGTTAGAGCAGCAGAGTAGGTCACTAATAAGATTTCAATACATACTAGTCAACCAAAAGTGGCACTAGTACCGGGGTTAAAAAAAAAAAGCATGTTGTAGGCAAGATACAACCGTTCTTCTAGTTTGCCCTGGTAGTTATATTAGTGCGCCAGAAATGCCGTACTAGTGAAGACACAGAGTGCACTAGTACATGGCTGGAAAACAAGAGCACCGAATAAATGCTCAAACGTCTTCCCATACTAGTGCAGGCCTTTTGAACAATGGCTGCCAAGCAGGCTGTGGCACAAACACTTGCAGGATCTCAACCACAAAGTGTGTGGGGGTAGAAAGCAACAGCATATGGTGCAGAAAACACACAAAGCGTATACAAGAAAGCCTTGGCAAGAAGGCAAATGATCCAAAGCCAGGTTAGCTTGCAAACAGCTCCACACACAAACCAATGTAGTGTGCAACCAGGCGATGTTATTGTTTTCTACCTCTCGATTCGAGCCAAAATGTCACACTACTGCTCGTTATTCGAGTCGCTATTTACACGCGCATTTGGTGGTTGCAAAATTACAAATAAATGTAAACTAAATTGAAAAAAAGGAAAGACGACGATAGTAGACAAGGCGGTTCATTCAATTCCTTTCTCGCAAGCAGGAAATCGCCTTTTGCTAGCCTGTCCAGCGAACAACAGGCAAGTTGCGAGAGGAGGAAAAAAAAACAGCACATTCGTCACTGTTTCTCGCCTTACTTTTCTCGTGCTTGGACGTCCGAGGGCACCGGGGTTCCTTTGCCTTTGGGGAACATTGTTTCTCGCGGAAGAACAGTCAGCTTACTTGCTTATTTTTGGGTTGTTTTTTTTCCCTCGCCACTCTATTTCATCTGTCGGTTCATCGCGACCCTCTCGCACGCCAACCGCACTACACTGGTCCTCCTTACCAGATAACTCAACCGAGCTTGGTCCAAGCCAGGGGCGGGGTGAAAGGCGGGCCTAACGCTTCGATTGATGGTCTTACTAGCCAATAGACGGGTGGGATGTTATTTAAGGTCGACCTCCTTGTATTCAAGTTGAATAAATGTCCTTAGGCAACACTTTATTTTATTTTAACCATTTCACTCGTTGAAAAAGCTCATCATATTAAAGAATATGTACGGTATTTCACAAAAGTGATTCCACCCCTCACATTTTTGTTAATATTTAATTACTAGTGTACACCGTGCTACAATGTATCCTCTTCAGTGTTCAATTGGTTTGATAGAGTAAATTTACTGTCCTGTCAAAATAACAGAAGCAAGGACACTCCTAAGCGAAACTGCCAAAAGTATTTGGTAAGTGTCAATGATGTGTATGGCCAACATTATTTTGCAACACTGCTTCAACACTCTAGTTCAATGTAAATTTACTGTCCCCTCAAAATAACTCAACACACAGACATTAATGTCTAACCTGCTGGCAGCAAAAGTGATTTCGCACAGAGGTAAAAATTTCCAAATTGTGCCTGAAGTGACCAACATGAATTTTCCAGCCCTGCCTTAACCCACTTAGCCATCATAGGGTTCCCCTGAGCGTCAGCATGTAACCAGTGTAAATTTACTGTCACACTGAAATACCTCAAAACACAGCCAGTCATGACTAAACCACTGGCAACAAAAGTGGGGAACAGTACAGCCCGACGTGAAAATTTCCTAATTGTATCCCAAATGTCAAATTGTGAGTGGCTGTCATTATTTTCCAACACCGCCTAACCCTCTTGAACACGGATTCAGCAGAGCTTCATTGTAAATTTACTGTCTTTTAAGTACGGGTACCGGTAACTCCACACGTCGTCAATGTTTTGTTTTTACCTAAGTGGATGTCAGTCTATATTTTTTTTTTTACTTTTAATCGGTACTTCTACTTTACCTATTTGCAATAGTCAGAGGTACTTCAGAGTCAGGTACTTTTGCTCCCTCTGCTGAATATATATTTACATTATACTATATGTATACAAACTGTGGGACCGGTGGCTGTCTTTCCATGTTAAAAAATTATAATACTAATAATATTTTACCTCACCTAAAAATAAATACGTGAATAATAATTCCACCTTAAAACTTGCTGCGCGCTGTCCCCCGCCCCCCCCCTCTCTCTCT
>NW_017806175.1:7101895-7106420 GCF_001891065.2 Hippocampus comes | reverse complement strand
CCCGCCCCCCCCCCGCCTTCCCTCCGGTGGCGAGTATGTTGTGACAGGTTTTCGTGTGCGTGTTTGTGTGTATGTGCGTGTTGATATTGAAGAATGGGGAAATGAAAAAGAGCCCCCTTCCTGGTTGCCGTTTGCTCCTTCCTACCCGGTTTTCCGCCTTTGGAAGGACTGACAACTCAACTTCCAAAGCCAGAGTCCCCTTTCACGATCGGTAAGTTACTTTTTGCTTCTCTTCTGAGTTCAACATACTCTCTCTCTTTTTGCGTTACACAGACATACTTCGAGTGCTAACCAACAAAATTAGATACTTGAATTCCACTCAGTCGGGTACTGTATTCGTTTGTTGCAGGTCGGTTGATGCAATTTTGTAAACATAGTGTCACAAGTCCCAACCTGCAAATGAGAATTCAGGAATGTAATGCGTTTCGATTGTGAATACGGATCGTCTTCTTTGGGGCGTGGGTGTTATCACTTAATACAAACTCAAGGGATAAATTTGGGCCATTTCATTGGAAGATGACGTTAAAATGTGCATGGAGAACAACATTCGGGGGCGGGGCGTCATCTCGAGGGTTCACAATGTCATGACAAAAAAAAAAAAATTCATAAACTGTCAATTAAGTACATTATACTCACCAAAGGTCGTAATTGTTATCTCTATTAATGTGTGCAGATTGCGACAGACACCTTTTGCTTGTCGAACAGTTTTGCCTCCCAACAACAAATCAGTGGCCAGGAAAAGTGCTGCCGTTTTTTGTGGGCCAACTTGAAATCTGATTTGTTAAAGCAATGTTGCCATTGCTACTATAGCTGACCAGGGCTGCTGATTCTAGATTGACATGGAAACACAAAGCTATGTTGTCGTTTTAATTCCATTTTTTTTCAGGTTTGAATGAAGAATTGTTCACCATCTGCAAAATTACGGTTTGTTGTAAAATGAATTAAAATCAAACCAAATTAGCTCATCTCCCGAAGAATTTGTCAGTCGGCTCACTTGTGTCTCTCAAGGCACAATTTTATACTGTTTAAAAAAAACATGAATAACAATGGCTTAAAAATCTGTGCAATACAGCGGATATGAAAAGTGCACGCACTCCAATTCAAATTCTAGGTTTTTGAGTTTGAAGCCTCTTAGAACAGCTGCACTTTATTTGGGGCTAATCAGAGGCACTTAAAACGGTGACTCCATTTTCACATGACTTACAGCGTGATTGGTTTCTCATGAACACAGCCACTGTTCTTAGTGGGTGTGCACACTTATGCAACCACATCTCAGTTGTTTATATTTGCTTACCCACTCGAAAGCCTTGACTGTAATTGCAATGCTATGTTTCCCGGCTCCACTGTGACGCGCCGTTCCGTGTCTCACCGTCTGCGCAGCAGTGAGTCATGACATCGGAGGAGGGGAAAGGTGCCTGCGTAACGATGGAGATCGGCGAGGCGTACAGGAACCCCACGGAAGTCACGATGAGTCAGATCGTGCTGCCCTGCCACTCCAATCACTGTGGCGAGCTGAGCGCCGGACAGCTGCTCAAATGGATGGACTCCACAGCCTGCCTGTCAGGTGGGCAAATTGGAATTAAAGTTACGGGCCCACTGATAATGTTTTGTTTTTTGGGGGATTTTTTTTGAGGCTTGCTCTCACATTGCAAAAACATACACGTTAAGACCCTAAATTGTCCATATGTGTGAATGGGAAAGATAAGTGCTAGCTAAAAAAAATGGATGAATGTATTTACAAAGCTTGAAACTGATAAGACAATGAACAAATGTAACCTTTGTTTTTTTTTTTTGCCCTTTGTACTCGCCCTTCCTGGTATTTTCACAGCACAGTGGAGTTCAAAATGCAACATCATTCAAGTGGAACTCTAAATCCCTGCTGCTGTAAATTGGGAATTTCTCCATTGTGAGACAAATAAAGGTTTTCTTATCTTAATTCACTTACTCGAACGTGTGGGAGTACGCACGGTGAATAAATGAAAAGCCAATGATAAAATGTATTTAAGAAGACTTTCACATGTTCAGTGTATGAATTTTGGATATGCACTAGAAAATCAACAAAAGATATCGGGATTACTTTCAGTAGAACTGCATACAAATGTAAGATACATGAAACATCAAAACATAAACATGAAAAAAAATGCATTCTGCTGCATTGCGATGTTAATTTGAATTTGAATAATTGCTTGGCTCTTGGTTATGATGACTTATTCTGACTTGAACTGATCTCTCGTCGCAGCTGAGAGACACGCAGGCTGCTCCTGTGTCACCGCCTCTGTCGATGACATCCACTTTGAACACACCATAGGGTAAGAACCGAACCTGAACCGACACCAGTCACTCCCAACAACATCGTGCTGCGGCTCCTTGGCGGACCATGGGAAATAATCCCATTTTCATTTAACCGGCTTGAAATCGACTTGATGCCAGCAGTACATAGTGAGTGATAGGCATGGCAATGAAGTGCTCTTCCACTAAATAAATGTTGTTGTTGGAGGGTCCAGAATGAATTCATGGCATTTCAATTCATTTCCGTGGGGAAAATGGACTTCGCCGTTTCTTTCCGGGCATTGTAACAAAACTAATTCAACTCAGATGTTCACATACCACTGTAACGGGAAAACAATTTTTGGAATGGAACAAACACAGAGCCATGTGTAGTGGTTCGCAGATGACTTTCATACAGTTGTCACATGCTCTAGAGATAAGATTAGCGACCTATCCTATGATGATGGCATCATCTCTGCTCCGTATTGATTGTAAGGTCGTGTGTGCGTGTGTGTGCGCATGCGTGTGTGTGTGTGCGTGCGTCTTTGCAGGGTGGGAAATGTAGTCACCATCATCGCCAAAGTCAACAGAGCCTTCACATCCAGTATGGAGGTTGGTGGTTATGACTGATTTTGCAATTGAACATTTTCCAAGTTATCTCATAACTTCAATTTTTATTTTTATTTTATTTTATTTTTTTACATTTTAGGTTGGCATAATGGTGACATGCGAGGACCTCTACACTGACACTCATTGGAGGGTTTGTCAAGCCTTTGCTACTTTTGTGGCCAGGAGAAGGGAAACGGGAAAGGTATTTAACGAGATGGGACATTTAAGATAACGGGCAAAAATATTGAAACATCAATTAAGCCACGAATTATTGAATGACTCAATAAGTAGCCGGAGTATTGGCCTACTTTCAGGAAAAAAAAAAAAGATACACTTCTCAACAAGCAGGAGCTTGTCAAATCGGGAACAAATCTTAAAAAAAAAAGGAGGTTTCAAAATCTTTATTGACACTCCCAGTTGAAGTCTACTGTCAACCTAAACACAAAATTAAAAAATTGTTTTGTATTTCAAACAACCACATTCTGTAGCTTTGCCTTAAAGGGGCAGTCAGTCCCAATTTTTTCTTCACAATATTATGTCCTATATGCCTTCGCTAGTCTAAACACGGCATTCTGATTCATAATACGTTTGTGGAATATGAGTTGATCAGCAAAATCCACCCATTTCTAGTCACCTCAGTGGGGGCCAATTTGCCACTTTTTGTCAAGTGAAAATGACATCACCGTTGCTCAAGCACAGCTCACATGTAGACAGATAATATAGAAATACTCACAGGTATATATTCTTTATCCTCCGCAAAGAATGAACCCCCTATTACTGTGGCTTACTGAGCAGTTGTGATCACCTCCTTTCTATAAATCAGTATGCTTGTGTTACAATGACCACAAGCGGCCAAGGCCAGAAGGAGCAGCACAATGTCCATTGCATAAAACGTAAAAAAAAAAAAAAGTTGCAAAAAATATTGACACATGTAATTAATGCACATTTTAATAGGTAGAATGTCACCGACAGTTGTCCCGATACTTTCATCCATCCCATGTACCTGTTGGTTGCCCTGACTTCTGTTCACGTGTTCCTTTACAGGTGCAACTGAAGCAGCTGACCCCTCAAACACAAATGGAGCAGATGGAGTACAGCCTGGCGGCAGAGAGGAGGAGAATGAGGCTCATCCACGCCGAGATTATCACAGACCTGCTGAGCAGCAGCACGGCACAGCTGGGTATACCGCCACACCTCCCAATTTGCTTGGATCTGCATCATACAATGGCAATAAAGGAATTCGATTGTATTCGATAAGGTTTCCCATTGGAGTAATTTTCACCTGCTGGAATGTTGTTGTTATTGTTTTTGTTTTTTTTTGGGTCCTCTGTTCTTGCCACAGGAGAGTGCCGGGAGTACCAGGACGCCGTGCCAGCCGAGCGCACCCGAGTGGAAAGTGTGGAGCTGGTGCTTCCGCCCCACGCCAACCATCAAGTCAGCACCTTTGGCGGCCAGATCATGGCTTGGATGGAGAATGTTGCCACCATTTCGGCAAGGTACTATATGTGCGGATTGAACTGCCATTTCCGGACCCACACGTAATAGGTGAAAATTCACAATAAAGAATTGTAGAGAGCGAGAGAGCTGCATTCTGTCATTTTTCTGAATTTGTTTGTAATTGCCTTTATTTATTCCATTCGAGTGCATT
>NW_017806175.1:7082389-7098778 GCF_001891065.2 Hippocampus comes | reverse complement strand
TCGCTTGTGTCTGCAGGAAATACATCATCTCCTGCAAGCAAAATGAAGTGCCCCTGTCTGTACCCTGGGATCCAAGTAACCAGGTATGAGTCATTCTAAAGACACAGCTTGTGAGGTACTGGAGATTGCCTCCACATGTACACTTTACTTTATAATGGTTTAGGGGGCTGTCCCAATCCTCCCCATAGTTGTTTTTTTTTTTTTTTTTTTTAACCGCGGCCTGGTGGGCGAGTGGTTAAAGCATCGACCTCACATTGCGGAGGTACCGGGTTCGATTCTAGCTCCGGCCTTCCTGTGTAGGGTTTGCACGTTCTCCCTATGCCTGCGTGGGTTTTGTCCGGGTACTCCGGTTTCCTCCCACATTCCAAAAACATGCATGGCAGGCTGATTGAACACTCAAAATTGTCCCTAGGTGTGAGTGTGGGCGTGGATGGTTGTTCGTCTCTGTGTGCCCTGCGATTGGCTGGCAACCGATTCGGGGTGTCCCCCGCCTACTGCCCGAAGACATACAATGATGACATTTTCCATAATGGCCCCCTTTGGTGAACCCCACCGTGTCCTGGAAAGAAAATGTTTTTGAAAACCCTGCTTTATTGCCTCCTTTGCTTTTCCAGATGTACTTGAGCTACAATAATGTCTCCGCTCTGAAACTGATGGACACCATAAACAACTGGGTGTTGACCTCGGAAAAAAACAAAGTGAGTATGACTGGTGATTTAACCCTCAGGCCTCGTTCGAATTTTCTCCCCTTTCAGCGTGTTCATTGGCCATTTTTGGCATCCTTCATTATTCTCCAGTGGATAAGCCGTTCAATACCGCTTTTGGAAAATTTTCATGGAATTTCTCTTTTTGTCCAAAAATTGATAAGTGATGTTATCTGATTTTCAGGTGTCGTTTTGATCAATGCAGGGCATAACGAGGATTTTTTTTTTTAAAGGTTGTTTTATGGGTTTCAATTGGCTAAAGTAACCATGATACATCCGAATCGTTTTTGGAGGTCAGACTGTACACGCTGGAGGAGAACCAGACGCTGTGCTTCAAAGTGGAGATGAACGTGAGCGTCTCAGCCGAGCAGACGTTCCACCTCCTCTCCGACCTCAGGAGGAGAAAAGAGTGGGACCGCCATTATCAGTCAGTCAATTTCTTCATCTGCCAAATATCAGAATCCGTATCGATCGAACGGTATTTACTTCCCATCGCTGCTGTCAACAACATCTGTATCATGTTACATCGTAAACACATCTCCTCTCGTACAGGGCGTGTGAGGCGATCATGAAAGCGGACGAAGACGACACCATTTATCGCGTCAGGACGCCTTCCATCCGAAAAGGGGGCAAAGGTCAGGACTTTATCTTGCTGGCGTCTTGTCGGAAACCATGTGATGTCAGGTATGTTGTGACACAGATCACGTCATAAAAATTGGGCGCAGTTGAAGTACTGGAATGCTCGCATGTTAGCAAGGAGAGACGCAGTTTTATACGTGATGCAAAAATGCTCACACATTAGCTAATCCGACGTCAGAGCTAACTGAGCTTTGAAGAGACCGTCTTCTTATTTGGTATGTTTAATGCTGCCACCCTGTGGCCAAGGCGTGTACACCAGAAGGAGCAGCACAATATCAATGGGCATCGAAGCATGAATCATGATGCACAAATTGTTTTTTAATTTTTTTAATTCCATTTAATAATGTTTGGAGTGTTATTCTATGTTTGATACAATGAAATATGAATGTAGAATGCATAAAATATATGTTATGTTGTGTTATGGATGGCTAGAAGGCATTAATATGCAAATGCTTGATAGATTGGTTTTCTTTTTCTTGTAGGGACCCATATCTGATCGCCCTACGCTCTGTCACACTGCCCACTCACCCTCCAACTGTGGACTACAACAGGGGAGAGGTTCTCTGCGCCGGCTTCACAATCTTGGAGGAGTCCAGCGCTGTCACCAAGGTTCTACATTTGCCAGTGTTTTGCTCACCCGCATATCTGCACGGTTTATTAACATCTCATTTTGTATACTTTTAACTGGTGATACTTGTGTAGAAAAAAAATAGAAGTACTTATTGACTCCTTTACTTGAGTAGAAAAAGTACGTATTCTGAAATGTATTTATGGATTTGTAATAGCCAAAAATGTGGATAAAAAGGAATATGTACATTTGTCTGGACGCAATGATATCCAACTTTCGTGGGCGTTTTCGTGTTGTGTCTCTTAAATGCCAGCTGAATCAGCTGGACCTTTCAAACATAGATTTAAAAACAAAATATAAAGTGAAGCTACATTTCAAGGTGTGGAGGAAAACTTATTTTGGGGGGCGGGGGGCTTTGCCCTCGAATACCCCCCTAAGTCGCCAACCCAACAGGTCCAACAAAACCAAAGGACATACTGTTGCTAATTTAGCCTTTTTTAAAAATGAATGACAAGTGGAAAAGAAATACAAATTACGTGGGGTTTTTTTTTCAGATTAGACAGAGAAATTTGGTGGTGTTTGCATTTGCCACAAATCATTCTTTTAGCAGACCACATGAACCAAATCTCCTAAATAAGTCCAGTCAAGTCACGTTGACTTATATAGCCCTTAATCACAAAAGGGTGTCAAAGGGCTTCACAAGGCCCATAGTCCACATAACTCAATGACGTCCTCTGCTCTAGGCAAGGAAAAAATACTTGTGGCAGTAAAACAGGCAAAAATCCAAATCTGATTGAGGCATTCATTAATGCTCCCTGGCTATTCAAAAGTACATATATCTGTTTTCAAATATAGGAACTAAAACTAAAACGTTGTCAGAAAAAATGACTAAGTGCCTAAAAAAATCTACTCGTAAGTGTTTGCACTTTGTGACTTCTCACCAGCGGTTACCATATGTTGGCTTTCAGGTCACCTACTACAATCAGGCCACACCAGGAGTTCTTCCCTACATCTCGACAGACATTGTTGGACTCTCCTCCTCTTTTTCCAGCGCTTTTTCCGCCTGCAGTGACTTCCTTGAGGCCAATAAGGACAGCTCGGCCACTTCAGCTCCACAGACCAAAAATGCAGCAAATATGCCTCCTCTGCCAAAGGAACTGTAATATTCTGTCTTTTGCATTCATATTGTGGTTTTGTGATACGCATGTGTGACAGTGGGATTTTTTTTTTTTCACGGTTTTGACTTTTTTTCCCTCCGTGTTGCGGGCATTTGTCGTAAAGGGCCATGGAAATGCAACGTGTGTGTGGTCAAACCTGGTACTTGTTTCAAGGGCATAGGATCAAAAGTTATTACGCAAGATTGCACGAGGATGTTACCTCGTGATGAAACCCTTAATGTCTTAAGCGTTTCATCACAACCGAGTGGAAGTCTGGAAAATTGAAATTGCGCAAGAATGAATAATCCAGTAGATTATATTTTCCTATTACATTTATTTTTTCGGACAATTTCTGTAATTTCTGTTTGTGCTTGTTACTGGCACGTGTGTTTAGTTTGAGCATGAGTAGCTCTCCTGAGATGCTGTGTTGATACACTGCAACAATAAACAGTAGACAAGCTGTATTGTTGTCATGTTGAAGCCACATGGCTTCCACTTTTTACCTTTGCAGTGGGATCCTATTAAATCTGAAACAGTGGCGAGGCACAAAAGGCTCTTCGGGAAATGAATTTGCCCTTGTCACTTTTGTGAGGGTGTCTGGTCTGGTGGCACAGCGGTCCGGGCTCCCTCTGTGCTATTTTGGGAATTTTGGGTGCCTTTGCCTGGCATATTGCACCTGTCTGTCCGTCGCAGCTGGCATGGTCACTTCACATCACAGTACAGTATCCAGTGGTACCTTGACGTGAATTATTTTGTACTTTCATTTGCAAGGGAACTAAAGGCAAAAAGGTTGTTATATGTGCCCCCACGAGTCTAACCGAGGCAGATTTTTGCCTATTGTTGTGTTATAATTTGGTCAATAGGGTTTACTGTACTTATTTTGTATTAGTACAGTATTAAGAAAAAAAACCCAGCCGCTGGGGAGCAGTGCCCTCCCCTGGGGGTACACTGTTCCCCGGTGCCGGTCCCAAGCCCGGAGAAATGGGGAGGGTTGCGTCAGGAAGGGCATCCGGCATAAAACTTTTGCCAAGACGGACATGCGAGTTGATAGGGCGGTTTGCAGGGACGGACGGGAATTAATGACTCGCTGTGGCGACCCCTGAAAAGGGACGTGCCGAAAGGAGAAGAAGAAGAAGAAGACAGTATTAAGAAAAAGAAGACATGTTATTCAGTTTTTTTTTCACAATTTAAAACAGTTCCGTGTCGTCTTCATAAAATGTCTGTGGTATGTGTCCGTTAAAATACCACCGACATTAACAATAAGATTAATGAAAATAATAATAACATAAACAATGACGCATTAGCAGTGTATTTCTTGCCTTGGTGAAATAAGGTCGCTTGAAGTAAAATTTATTATTTAAAAAAATATTCTGAAATAGTTAATTATCAAAAATCCACGGTCATTTGTTTTTACGCAGGTCATTTTAATCAACGTTTGCATTTGGGAAGATAGCGGCAAAGCACGGTCACGTGACGGAAAAACCAGGAAGTCAAACAGAAAGTGGTCGGCGAGCTCAAGTTAAGGCTTGATATCAAGATACATTTAACGCATAACAAATGGACACGGGAGCTAACAACGTCAATCAAGACTGTGCCCGAAAGTTGCAAATGGCAACTACAGAAAAACTGAGAAAATTCAACTGTTTGCGCGGTAAGTTTCCCCATAAGCTTCTCTATCATAATTTAAAGTGTGTTTTAGATGAAGCGATCTCAAACGCGTTTTCATCGTGGACCACATCGTTGTCTGTCAAACTACAAACACATTTTTCTTTTCTTTTTTTTTGTATGGGGGGTTGTGTCTTGTCACTTGTCTGACAGGATGGCTTATATTTTTTTTTCACTAAAATCTCAAATTCTTTCGCATGAAGATTTTGTCCACAATCGTTTTTTTACGCAGTCATAACGTTATTATTTTCCGTGGGAAAGTTACACTGATATCAATGGAATCATCTAGAAAAGAGGTGACTAAATATGCCGGTTAGATAGTTTACACACAGACCTACTACGGATGCCAAAATACCAAAGCAAGACGACGGGTTGATGATATGCCAATAACATTCTGCCTTGTGATCTACCTCAAGGTCGAGAGGTCGCACGCGGTGAGTTTTGGGACACGGTGGTCGTGACTGCGGCGGACGAGAAGCAGAAAGATGCTTATGAGCTTCAGATTAGGTTGAAAGTGGACCGGAAAGAACTCCCGCTTGGAGTTCACTATATGGTCTTCTCGGATCCACCCGGGTGTAAAATAGGT
Source organism: Hippocampus comes (assembly GCF_001891065.2). Classification (NCBI taxonomy): domain Eukaryota; kingdom Metazoa; phylum Chordata; class Actinopteri; order Syngnathiformes; family Syngnathidae; genus Hippocampus; species Hippocampus comes. Next base: position 7,093,459 of record NW_017806175.1, on the reverse strand, counting down.
GAGTGTGCTCGATTGATGTGAATGTTTGTATTTAATACTCACAAAAGTCTTCAGTGGACTTGAGATTGTTTTGATTTGTATTTTGTACAAACTGAAAGGGACGTTACTTGTGTACTTTAGGCAACGGCGGCTCCACTCTGCACGCTCTCCAGCGCCTCAGTGACATCCATGGCAAGACTCTTTGCAGGATGAGAGTCATCCTGATCCATGCAGGTTGGGCGAGAAATCCAGTGGTGGGCAGTCATGTGGGCCTTCTTCTGTGGGCTTAAAAATTTAACCTCTGTGCCATAATCTGCTCAGGGCCTTCAGAATCGGTAGTGCTGAGGTAACTTGAACTATATTAGCAACTGCAATGTTTCTTTTACCAATTAGAATCAAAGTTTAGCCTCACAAGGCCTCAATGACGTCAGCATTTTTCCATCTTCTGATTGATCGCTCGGTCGGAGCAAAATTTTATTCCGGCCAACTGCGACTAACCAAGTACGTCTGTAGTGATCGTACACGTTAACGCATTCAATACCACTCGTCAGCAGCTCATTTTAATCAGGGATGTCTTTCTGTATTCCGAAATGTATTTATTTAAAAAATGCCTTTACTTTTTCCAAGCACATCAGGTTTTTGAGATATTTTCTTTTTTTTTTGTGTGTATGTGTTTTTGACCAACAGTATAAAAGCTTGCGCAAGATGGTGTAATTTATAACTTGGAAGTTTCAGGAAAAAAAAAATAAAAAATCCATCTGTTGCTGTACCTCATTGGTGTCAAACTCAAGGCCCGGGGGCCAGATCCGGCCCGCCAGGTCATTTTATGAGGCCCGCAAAAGCAAATCATGTGTGCAAACTTGTTAAAATCTGAACCGAAATGTCAAATTGTCATGTGTAATAAATAACGTTGGGATTTCGCAATAATTTTGTTACCCGGTTTAAACTCACTTGAACAATAATTGCACTAACTACAGTATTATAATTGACTTGACTGATTTCAAAACTAGTAATCTATTCATTTATTGTGTACAAGTAAAAAAATTGTGGTTTCTCTGTCGTAACGGCCCTCCGAGGGAAGACATAACTCCAAATTGGCCCGCGATTAAAATGAGTTTGACACCCCTGCTGTACCTGGATCTAAAATGTAACCTCCCGTCCATCCAAATCGTAGATTGAAGATTAATTTCTTCCTCGGGCAATATTGGAGCATTTCGGCTACCCACTTTGACAAGACCTAGCCTATTTGCTGTAAGTGCTTGAAAAAAACAAAATAAAAAACATCAACAGATCACGGACGGGCAACACATCGAACATGTTGCGTAATTGTGTATTGATCCATGGGAGGTACCAAATGCACGACCCGCCACTGGATTCGTCATGTCTAATGACTCTTCCCCGCAAGAAAGTGAACCGTTTTTGATTGTTGAATGTTCCCCCAGGTGGCTGGAGTCAGCGCCTGCCCAGTGCCAGTGCCCTCGGGAAGATCTTCACCGCCATGCCGCTGGGTGAGCCCCTCTACCAGATGCTGGAGCTCAAACTGGCCACGTATGTGGATTTCCCCTGTCGCATGAAGCCCGGCGTGCTGGTAACCTGCGCCGACGACATCGAGCTCTACAGCGTCGCCGGGCACGAGAGCGTCGCGTTCGACAAGCCGGGCTTTACGGCTTTAGCCCACCCCTCCCCGCTTTCCATCGGCACCACCCACGGCGTGTTTGTTTTGAAGCCGCGTGAGGACTCCGAATGGTCTGAAATGGAAAACCGAACCTGCTTGCGCTTCCTTCACAAACCAAGCATTGCTACGATGCGAAACATGGGCGCCGTTTGTCAAAGGACGAGCGATTGTTTTCCTCTATCTGACGCCGAGTTTGTCTACACGGACAGCACCTACTATGTGGACTTTGATACGTCGCAGCGTCTCCTCGGCGTGCTCGGGGAGGTCGGACCGTTGGAGTGCGAGATTGACGCGTACGGCGATTTCCTGCAGGCGTTAGGCCCGCTGGCCTCCGTAGAATATACCCGCAACACGGCTAACGTCACCAAAGAGAACGACGGTCTGGTGGAAATCCGCCAGAAGATTTTCCGGATTCTTCGCGGGACGCCGCTTAACGTGATCCTACTGAATAACTCCAAGTTTTATCACATCGGGACCACGACGGAATACCTCTTCCACCTCACCGGGGATGATGCTCTGAAGAGCCAGCTGGGTCTCCGTCCTTCTGCATTCAGTGTGCACCCGAATGCAAAGCCAGATGCGGCGTTCTGCGTGATGCACAGCGTCCTGAGTCCAAGTTGTTCTGTGGGGGCCGGATCGGTGCTGGAGTACTCCAGACTGGGAGAGGGCGTGTCAGTCGGTCGGGATTCAGTGATCAGCAGCTGCTGGGTCGGTCCCGGTGCCTCGGTGCCTGATGGGGTCTTCATGCATTCGCTGTGCGTGACCCATCGGGACAAAACTGGCTTTGTAACCGTCGCCTTCGGAATTCACGACGACTTGAAAAGCTGCGTGACAGCTTCCGCCTCCATGGAGGCGTTGACTCTTTTGGGCGTGACTCTTGAAGCCTGCGTGTCCCTCTGGGGACTGGACCGCCGTGACTTGCGGTTCTCCGACGATGCGTCCGGCTGTAGTTTGTGGACCGCTTGTTTGTTTCCCGTTTGCGAGGACCAAGAACGCTCGTTCTCCGCGACGCTCGACATGTTGCGAGCCGTCCTGGGCGGAAGCGCCTGCCCCTTACCCAAGGACGTCGAACGAATATCCGTGCACGAAGCTCTGCAGTGGAAGAACCTGCAGGTGATGCTGGACTTCAGAAAGGGGCTCTATGATGACATCACACAGAGATCATGAAGCGGTTATGAGTTCATTCGTTGAGTTCGAATCTATCCGTTTTCGACCGCTTGTCCTCTTCGGAGTCGTAGGTGAACTGCAGTCTTTGGGCAAGAGGCGAGTCTCAAGGGAAAAATGTTAGTCGACGAGAGACGGGACAAGCACTTTGAGGCTCATGAGACATATAATTGAATAAACTCTTGAATGCAAGGAGACGGCTCAAACGCAACCTGAGGGCTGGTGTCTGACTGAAGTGTCCTTCGGCGAGATCATTTATGCACACACCAAAGGGCATTTGTCTGTTTTGTACAGCTGACGCCCCCGACCACAGATATCCAGAGATGGGGAAATCCAGGTGTTGAAAGTAAGAACCCTAGCCACGGTGAAATTGAAATATGACCTCACAATACAAGGAGTACCTATGTCATGCCCACACACACACACACACACACACACACACACACTCACGTGTCACGGCGATGAAGGGAGATCAGTTGTCAGAGTTTGTTTGGCTGTTCTTATTTTTAGCTTGCCGCCATGATCCCTTCTTTATCTGGACGTGTGCAATTGTGGTCGAGGGGAGCGATTGTATGACTGACGGCCTGTTCGCTACCCACATACACGACTTGACTCATCAATGGGGAACTACAAATCCAGACCATCGCAGACGTGTACAGGTAATACATTACAAGACTGGCGGGTGAGAGATTTTGTGTTTTTGAGGATATGATTGATTCTACAATGGCAGCACAGTGGATGAGTGGTTGACTGGTCTGCCACACACAGTTGTGAGGCTCAGGGTCAGATCCAGGCTCAGGCCTTCCTGTGTGGGGTTTGCTTATCGTCCCTGTACTTGAGGTTCCCGCCCACATTCCTAATTTATGGTACACAATTATGACCAAAATGATAATCACAATTATTTCGATCGATTTTATTTAGATTTATTCATCGTGGAAACAGCTGAATTTTTACTCTACTGCTTTTCAACAATCCGATAAGTCAACAGTTTTCAGCACAAAATGAAAGCAGTGGATTATCATTTTCAAATAAAAGATAATTTGTTAAAAAATAGACAAGAATTTACTCAGGGCTCACTGAACAAATATGCTATTATCTTGTTCACTTGTAGTTTTCCCTAAATCTGAAATAAGTCCAAATAACGGATGATGATCGCTTTTGGGGCACGAACACCTCACCGCAATGATTCTCTTCTCCAATTTATTTTTTTTGCTGTACTTTCTTCTCTAGCCATAACTGAGGCGGGTGCTATCGCCCCCTGGTGGTTGGCTGACTACTATTTGAGTAAGCGCTTCATGAGGTTGGCAGCCTTTTAAATGTAAAATTTGGCGACAAACAATTGATTGCAGCATCAAAAATCGTGATCACGGTTAAAATTTGATAAACTCTTTGCTTCTTAGGTTCATTACCAACTCTAAACCCATAGGTGTGAATGTGAATGAATGTTTCTCTCTGCGCGACTCGGTTTTATTTAATGACCACAGTGGCAGCGGAAAGAAAGTACAGTATTGCCCATAAATGCAAATTGAACGCAAGCTAATTGAACGTGACGTCATTTAGAAACAAAAAAAAAAACGTAAATAAGACACGAAAACGAGGCAGGGTTTCCAGCTGTGTCAAAAGCCAAGAAATCAAAATGGGTTAGATGTGGTGACAAAATTGTTGGGAAAATCCTACTAGAACATCAGAGCTTTATTTGGGGTTAGTCTGAGGCACGTTAAATGGCATTTACCATGAGTTTTTAATTGCTTAATTTTGCTACATCCCCAGTTTAAATTCTTTGTTGATTATTTTTAACTACATTCATCTTGGAAATGTATAATTATTTGTCTGGTTTATTTATTTTTCTTAATATGTCATAAACCTGTACACGCTCCGAATAACAGATGACAAAGTCATTTTGTCTTAAGATGAATGGAAGAAAAAGGTGAGCGAGTCGTACTCTGTGATTCTGGAGAAGCTGGAAGATGACCTCCAGCTCAAAGACAGCGAGCTCGTGGACCTCAAACTTGCATTCAGGTCGTCTGTTTTTGCCTACTTTCCTGGCTGGCTTCACAGCCGGGCAACGTTGACTTCAAAAACGAAAAAAAAAACGTCTCCCCTCTGTGACTCAGCTCCGACGAGGCGTTTCAGAAGGTGAACTTGAACTACCGGACAGAGAAAGGCCTGTCGCTGCTGCATCTCTGCTGCGTGTGCAAAGGTATGCAGGGCCGCCACATTCTATTAATAACTTGTCAACAAAACACTATGTTGGAGTGGAAGGACAGATTAGTCGCGACTTATCTGAGGACAACCTTTCGGTTTTAAAGTCGCACCGGTTCAAAGCCAATTCATATATTCACTTATTGCTTTTTTTTTTTTTTTTTTTGCTACAGAATATATCCTCTGCTATATTTTTGTCCTCTTTGCGTCACCACACAAGATGCAACAAAACATGCGTGCTCTGACTAATAGGAAAGTAGTAATTTGTCAACGCCGTTTGTCGACGTGACAATTGTAAGATGTGGTTATTAACAGGGATGTGCAGACTTTTTGATATACTCTGCAACGGTATATTTTCCTGGGTACGTGTCCAGGTAACAAGGGACACATCAGCTCTTTGATGGTCAAAGGTCTCCGTCCCTCCAGACTGACCAAGAATGGATTCACCGCGCTCCACTTGGCTGCGTATAAGGTGAACCCAAAATGCACGTCCTTCTACCCGAAAGCTGGACAAGCGTGGACATGTCGCTTTTTTTTTTTGGCTGCATGGCTGTTAGGACAACGGCGAGTTGCTCACCGCCCTCCTCCACGGGGGCTCGGACGTGCAGCAGCTGGGCTACGGAGCCCTCACCGCCCTTCATGTCGCCACTTTGGCCGGACACATGGAGGTGAGAGAGCGCCAAGGCGAGAGGAACTCACCTGCGGCCTTTTTTGCCGGTTTAGCTGACGGGCGGGTGCGTGCGTGTGTGCGCAGGCGACTGATATTCTCCTCCAGCATGGAGCTTCCGTTAATGTCCAGGATGCTGTTTTTTTCACCCCGCTTCATATCGCCGCCTATAATGGCAACGAGCAGGTAAATCCGATCGATTTTTAGTTCAAGGTCTTTCACCGCTGTCCATTCAGGGCTGAATGATTTGGAAAAAATGTCACTGAGTGCCGTACTGACGACTCCTGACAGCTCACCGGTGAGGAAATCATTTTCTCTGTTGGATCTTGTCTTACCAGCTCACCAAACTGCTGCTCAAGTTCGGCGCAGACGTGAACGCCAGCGGCGAGGTGGGCGACCGTCCGCTGCATCTTGCTGCTGCCAAGGGTTTCCTTGACATCATTGCGCTTCTGGTCGGGGAAGGGGGAAAAGCGAACGGTATTTTGTTTTTCATTACACTTTAATGTTACAAATTATGACACTCATATTAATATTAAAAGGTACCACGCAATGTGTGCCCGTGTGTGTGTGTTGGTGTGCGTGTACGTTATGTGCATGTCTGACTGCGTCCAGTGAACGCGCAGGACAACGAGGACCACGTGCCGCTCCACTTCTGCGCCCGCTTCGGCCACTCTGAGGTCGTGCGCTTCCTCCTTCAGGGCAACTTTGACGCACAGGCGCACGCCACCAACATCTACGGCGACACGCCGTTACACCTGTAAAGTGGCCGCCGCCGCCGCTCTCGATTAGCCACGTTGCTCCGCAGCCCACCGTTTAACGTGTCGTCTTCCCGCCCCAGGGCCTGCTACAATGGCAAATACGACGTCGTCAAGGAGATTATCCAGCTCTCTGGTGCCGAGAGTCTTACCAAGGAGAATATTTTCAGCGAAACGTCACTGCACAGGTTCTGGCTTTGTCCGTCTTTCCATAAATAGCGACTGCCCCGGCCGGGCCCCCCAAGTCCTGATGCGTTTCCTGTCTTGTCTCAGTGCTTGCACCTATGGCAAAGACCTGGAGATGGTCAAGTTTTTGTTGAGCCAGAATGCCATGAGCATCAACCATCAGGGCAGAGATGGACACACAGGTGATTTTTTTTTTTTCTCTGCCACGTCTTCTTGCTTGTAATAATGCCGCAGTAGAACCCGCAAAAAACCCCCACAGTATCACGTGGGTTGACTATTCATTCCTTGCTGCGTGGCTACGATGTTCACCATGTTGTCCTCCAGCCCTGCACAGCGCCTGTTTCCACGGGCACATCCGCCTGGTGCAGTTCCTGCTGGACAACGGGGCCGACATGAACCTGGTGGCCTGCGATCCGAGCCGGTCCAGCGGGGAGAAGGATGAGCAGACCTGCCTCATGTGGGCTTATGAGAAAGGTGACCGTCGACAAGCTCCGTACGGGTCGCAGTGAAATCAACTCACGTCACAATCGAGCTGTAATCAACGATTAAAAAAAAAAAAAAAAATCTGTAGATTTTTTTTTTTCGATTAATCGATGATTCAGATTTTCAAAAATACATGTTTTAATTTACATACTTTTATTCAAAAAAAAAAAATAAATAACAGGACATTATTTCCAACTAACGGTGTATAAATTGCTCAAGCATAAATTAGGATTCAGTTACTGACCCTTCCGTAACATGTCAGAAAATAGGCAAAAATCGTTGTTTTCCGAAGTACAAGCCAATGTTTTATTTTGCTGTAACACAAAGAATCGGTTTGCTTTCATGGAGGACTACGGAAATACGCTGCTGAAATTCCAAGCATTTGAAAAACATATACAGTATATATATAAAAAATCATTTGCGACTAATTTGAAAATTAGTTGTCGATTAATCGATTAACTGTTGCACCTTCACTTCACAACAAGAAGCAGTCTGGCATATAATTCTTGAAAAAAAAGCGCCCTCAAACTGTTTAGTGCCACTGCAGAAGGAGCGGCACAATGTCCATTGAATTGAAGCAAAAAAAAAAAATGTGGCCAAGCTTATTTCATTCTTCACATTCACATTTGATGATTTCTGAACTTTATATTTCAACATATGCACTTGGCACCCCCCTCCCCCCACCCCCGTCACAAAAGGAAAATTGCTCAATGGTGCTTTTCTTTGCCGCTTCCCACCCCAGGTCACGATGCCATCGTCACTTTGCTGAAGCACTACAAGCGCCCCGACGACTCTCCCTGCAATGAGTACTCGCAGCCGGGCGGGGGTGAGTCCAAAAATCAACGACGCCACACAAACGGCCGCGTGAAAGCGTCTCAATTTGGCTACTGTCTTCCAGATGGCTCGTACGTTTCTGTCCCGTCCCCTCTGGGGAAGATCAAGAGCATGACGAAAGGTAAGGAGAGGTGGAGACGATTTTTCCTCATGCACGAGTACAACAGCTGTCTCATTCGTACTTTTTTCCACCACTCGTGTCGCTTTTTTGCATTTCAGAAAGACCACCAAAAATGTCAATATAGGTTTAAAAAAAAATTGAATGGTATTTACCCACAAATGTGTGAGGGATTTCTCTAAACCACGGGTGTGAAACTCATTTTTGTCGCAGGCCATATTGTAGTGACTGTTTCCCTTGGAGGGCCGTTATGACTGTGAAAACATATCAAGAAGTCAAGAATAATGGTTCGTTGAGCGATTGTTAAGTTGGTGTCATGAGGGCTTTTGGCAACAAGAAAATGCTGACAATATCTCGCTTATTTATTACATATGAAAAATTGAAATCTTGGTACAGAGTTGAGCAATCATCATAGAAGTTGACATTTTTGATTTGCTTTCGCGGGCCACATCAAATGATGTGGCGGGCCGGATCTGGCCCCCGAGCCATGAGTTTGACACCAGTGCTGCAAACAGTTGACGATCCCGAAACCGAAAAATGTTCACTGTGTTTCATTTCAGAGAAAGCTGAAGTTCTTCTACTCAGGGCCAGCCTCCCCTCTCATTTCCATCTTCAGCTCTCCGAGTTGGAATTTAATGAAATCATTGGATCTGGTAACTTTTTTTCTTTCTTTTTTTTTTTTTTTTTTGTTTCAATCTTACAATAGTCTAACTCTATTTTACTCACAGGCTCCTTCGGCAGAGTTTACAAAGGCAAGTGCCGCAACAAAATAGTCGCAATTAAACGGTAAATCTCCACCTCGTGGACTTTTCTCCTCCGCCTCCCGCTCTTCTGACGCTTTGGCCGTCGTCTGCAGCTACCGAGCCAACACGTACTGCTCCAAGTCAGACGTGGACATGTTCTGCCGAGAGGTGTCCATCCTGTGTCGCCTCAATCACCCGTGCATCATCCAGTTTGTGGGCGCCTGTCTGGACGACCCCAGCCAGTTCGCCATCGTCACGCAGTACATCTCGGGGGGCTCGCTCTTCGCGCTGTTGCATGAGCAGAAGAGGTGAGGGAGGCGGCCGCTTGCGTCCTTCAGCTGGACTCATTATTTAAAATACTCATATCTTCAATTATCATTCCCGATTCAGTGGATGGAAATGCAGTTCATACGTTCTACCCCTGCCCACAAAAATAACAAAACTACATTTGTGTTGTATGCCGTCTATGGCATTTTGCCTTGCTTGTTAACACGAGGCTCAGTGGACTTTCCTAAAGGCAAACTCTGTGGTGGTTTTAAACACACAAACTGTAACTGTCTTAGTTTGATGTTTAGTTTGACAGTAAACTTCCACTGGGAGAGAGAGTTAGGGTGTTACACAAGAAGAGCATGTTTTCACAACAAAGCAGTCAGACGGTCTCATTATCGTCCCTGGAAGCAACTCACCCACCCCCCACCACCACCACCACCACCAATTCTTCCACTTTTGTGGCAATGGCCATCGATCGGGATCGAGTGCTAACTGCGTGCCCAGGTGCACTTCGCCCGATCGACCGGGCGGTTTTTAAGAGCTGTCTGTGATTGGCAAGGGGTAAGGCATTGATCCGGCGCAAAATTCGCCGGCGCTTTAATGATGTGTCAATGGACAGGCTGATTGATCTGCAGTCCAAGCTCATCATTGCCATGGACGTGGCCAAGGGGATGGAGTACCTGCACAACCTCACCCAGCCCATCATCCACCGAGATTTAAACAGGCATGGGTTTCTCTTACACACACACACACACACATACATACACACACACGGCCCAGCCATAATGCAAAGCGATGTTGTTGCCAGTGACACGTGTGTTCCTTTGCAGTCACAATATTCTTCTTTATGAAGACGGACATGCCGTGGTGGCTGATTTTGGAGGTAACGCTTGTTTGTCTGGTCACCATGGAACAAAATAGTAGGAGCAACTCACACCTATGGACAGTCTACGGCAGGGCTGTCCAAACTTTTCTAGTCCACGGTGTGTGTGAGTGAGAGAGTGATTCTGAGGAAGAGAGAATGTGGAAGTGAATGTGAACATCATCAGTTTTATTTTGAAAATCGGGAATTTTAGGACCCTCTCTGTGGCTCCTCGATTAACCCCCCTCTCCCCTCAAATGGTTTTCAAACATTTTTTTTTTCTTTTACGGACACCAAATCCTCTTCACAACATTGCCGCTAAATATCAAATATTTGTCGATCTGAAATAAATCAGGAGCTTATACAGTATTTTGCACGTATGAACGTATTTTGTCCATTTACAAAGTAGCATTTTTGCCACACATCTGGTCAGCAAGTGCATCCTATGTGCCCCCCCCCCCCCCCGGCACTCCCACGAAAAAATCTACCCCCCCCCACAGGTAACTCCAATGAAAAATTCTGGCCCCCTCTAGCCTTTCGATTGTTGATTTTAATGGTGGCCATCATGATAGTACTTGCAGAGCTTCTCAATTTATTTCTTTATTTATCGGGTTCTACCACGAAATCACTTTAATGCTCAACACTGAAAACAGATTTTCTGTCTGCAGAATCCAGATTCCTTCAATCTGTCGATGAGGACAACATGACCAAGCAGCCGGGGGTAGGTCACCCCTTCGTTGCCATGCCAATCTATAACCATGACATGCTTTGAAGCGTTGGATAGAATTGGATAATTCCCCCTCTGAAGAGCCAAGTAAAAAAAAATGCACGGCCCGCCACCTGCGTTTTCTTTGGCTAACCGTGGGCCTGCCTGCACCTGCGATCGGTTACCCAGCGGCACCAAACTGCCTTTCGTGCAGAATTTGTCTCGACGTGATGATTCATCACGACCCAGGATGCTTAGCCTGCAATTTGGTGTCGAGCGCGTTGCGTCTCTGGAGAGCCGCCTGTTGTACGAAACGGGTTCCCTTGGCATAAATGCATTGTTTGCCATAGCAACTGCACCTGTGTGCATTTTCAAACGTGCCATGATGGCATTTTTTTTTTTTTTTTTATTGAGACCCCTGTCTTT
>NW_017806175.1:7047406-7082303 GCF_001891065.2 Hippocampus comes | reverse complement strand
TGTGTGTGTGTGTGTGTGTGTGTGTGTGTGTGTGTGTTTGTGTGTGTGTATAGAACCTGCGATGGATGGCTCCCGAGGTCTTCACTCAGTGCACACGCTACTCAGTCAAGGCAGACATGTTCAGCTATGCCCTCTGTCTGTGGGAGCTGCTGACTGGAGAAATTCCCTTTGCACACTTGAAGCCCGGTAATTTTATTTTATTTTATTTTATTTTATTTTTTCGCCCTCATGTTGTATTTAGTGCGCATTGGCTAAAATCAGGCAGTTAGCGCACACGCTTGGTGTGCAAATGAATCCATAAGATGAATGCAGATAATGTCGCCTGAAATACCGTCTCAGCCCAAAACGCTACGCTAGGTCACAACTTGTCCCTTTTGGTTCATATATAACCAAAAGGGTCCCGGACCAGGACTTGGCGCTGAGCAGTGTCTGTATTTGACAATTCTCTCTGTCTTGCTGTCCTCAGCTGCCGCAGCAGCAGACATGGCCTACCATCACATCCGCCCTCCCGTTGGCTACTCCATCCCCAAACCCATCTCTGCACTTCTGATGAGGGGATGGAACGCATGTCCAGAGGTACAGTACAGTACGTTTTATTTATGTATTTATATATTATTTATAAGCCATCCATTTTTGACACCTACTAACAATCTAACATCTCATTTCAGGACCGTCCAGAGTTTTCTGAAGTAGTCACCAACCTGGAGGAGTGCTTATGCAACGTTGAGGTACACTATGGACAAAAATGTCTGCGCCATATATTCAAGATAATATTATTATTATTATTATTTATTATTAATATTATTTTTAAATGATCATCATCTCCATGCCTGCCAAATATGCCAATCCTACATCCTTGTTTTTGTGCGTCCAAAAGCTGATGTCACCCGCCTCCAGTAACAGCAGCGGCTCCTTGTCGCCTTCCTCGTCCTCGGACTGCCTTCTCGCCCGAGCTGGGCCCAGTCGGGGTCACGTGGCCGCACTGCGGTCCAGGTTCGAGCTGGAGTACGCACTCAACACTCGAGCCTACGCCTTCTGGAGCCAGAGGTGAGAAGAAATGACCGAAATCTGGAAGCCCGCTTTTATTTGAACCCCCAAACTGAGAATTGTGAAGCGGCTTTCAAAGCCATTGTCCTCTATCATCTGTAATGTTTTTTGTTCTTCCCGTCACCTCAAACTGTTGCTTTGTTGCTGTTATTTGTACAGCCTTTTGGCAAACTCTTACCTCTTGTTTTTACAATTGCTCAGGCAGGAAGAGAATTACGGCAACAGTTGGCACGTGGAGTTGCTTGGATACCAAACAGACAACAAAGGGCAGCAAGGGCGAGTCATCGGGTTGCACTTAAGCAGAACTGGCCCCGCGTCTCCATGGGGCCTGCAGTGAAATTTTACTTCGGGAGGCTTCTGTTTGTGCCAATAGTATTGATTATTGATCAATTCACCATTGAAGTTTTCCCTGAGGCATTATTAGGGATTCAAGTGCTAAACCACCGTTGGAATACAGAATATCATTTTGAGTAGGTCATCGATTAGTAGTCAATGTGAGCGGGAGAGCGGGGAGGAAAGTGTGATCGCGTTTATGTTTGGACTTCAGCACTAATCCATCGTGAGGCCGACTTTTCAAACGATTTGATTTGGTTCGTTTTTGACTTTCAGTGAGCGGAGGCGCGCATCTGGCGGCCTCTCCTTGGAGGAAATAAGAAGGAGCATGCAGTTTTCCCCCATCGATCGCAACGGTTTGTCCACTGTTGTGCGATTGTAACGGCGCAATATTGATTTGTCATGTCACCTTAGAATAGGATTTCATTTAAAAAAAAACTCATTCATATATTTAATGGTATACAATATATCGTCCACGAAGTACGGTTTACTTTTATACATTTATTACCTCTGCCACGGTAGGCTGCAGCGATCGAATATTTTCATGTTCTTTTTTGTTTTGCAGGTTACGTGTCCGATCCCATGAGCACCATGCGATTTTGCTCCTCCTTCAGCAGCAATGGCAGCTTTGAAGACAGTAACTAACACTTTTTGACTTGGAGGTCAGGCTAGTTGAAAGGTTGTGTTAGTGATTAGTTTGCACTCACGGTTCATTTTTCACTGAGCCTTACCTTTTAACTGTTTATCATGTTGCTCTTTTTTTAAATCATAATCAGTAAAATCTGTGATGGGTACATTTATTATATTTATTTGTCGAATTGTAAGCGAATTTTTAAATGGGATTTAGTTGTGCACTTTTAGTGTAGTACCATGTTATGCCACAACATTCTGGGCAGCACTGAGCTCTATTGGAAAAGGTGCGGTTTTAACTGCACAGAAGAAGAGACAGATCGTTTTATAGCTTGATATACTGTATTATGTAGTTTTATCTTTTTTTTTTTTTTTGACAGCGAGAGCCGTTATGCAATAAAATGTGTGTTTTAACAAGCTTAAATGTTTTTTTTTAAAAGCTTTCAATGTGTTTAGAGGGTGTGGGAGGGCATACGAAATGAACACAAGCAACTTTATTTGTCACACTTTTTAATTCGTCAATGGCCAAAACACTGACAAGAGGAACGAAGCCACGCAAAGCCGCACTGGAGGTGAGTAAGGCAAATAAATAATCCATGTAGGAGTAAATAGAGGCTAGTGTTGAAACCGTTTTCATCATTTTAATGAGAAGAAACAATGACGTAACATGAGCGCTGCTCATCAAGCCATACTCTACAGAAGAACGCGAACGAACTTCGTGTTTCATTGGGGGAACGTCACCCAAGCAGCGAAGTCCTGGGAGACCGGTCGCTGTCAATTATTCATTTTGTGAGGGTTGTACGTGAGCAGGAGGATCCGCTTGCAGGTAAGAGACCATTTCACTCGATAATGAACCAAGCCTGTTTGAGAAGAGATCTGCTTTTCTTCAACTTCATTGCCGTGACCATGACTAGAAGCACTCAAACATTGTAAAGAAAATTCAAGCGAGAATGCTCGTTAATTTTTCAACCTTGTTATGTTTTTTTTTTGTTCTTGTCGATGTTACTATTGTCTTGGTTTTGTCTTAATTTTCTCAGTGTTGGTCTCGATTCGGTTTCTACTTTCAAAAAGACTTTGTCAGGCCGTGGTTTCGGTGAGTTCTGGTCTCGAGCAAGTCATGTGGTGCCAGATATTGTGGTCTTGAGCACCACACTTCTAATAAAGTGCACCCTGAAATGCCATGGGAATCATTTATTTGTTGAACATTTACCAAAATATTTCCCCCGAGGTTTTGAGAACCACTGATAATATACGCAGTGATTCCTAAGAACCACTTGGCAATCATCGCCTTTAAAAAAAAAAAAAAAAGACGACCTTTGCGATAAGGATCATGGCCATATGTGAATCAGTCAATGTCTGCAAGCGCGCACAAAGTAGCCACTTGATTAAATAACACCCCTGGCGGGAAATGTTTCCAGTCGAAAACTGCAGACCAACATGCTGGCTAATGTCCACTCTCGGTTCTGGAAGATGCCAATAAAGGATAAGAACTTGGACCCAAAGGCATTTTGTTCAATGACCACACGCTCAAGCGGTCTTGACTGACAATATCGTCCGTCAGCCGCGTTCTCCGGTTGACGGACGCTTTGTCCTCGACATCCACGTGACTTCCGATGTCTGAACTGGACGTTTGGAAATGGCCAAGCCCGGTTAGCTCTTCTTTGTGCATCTTTCCATCCGGAGATGTCGGCTCTTCGACTTTCTCGAGCGCAGGATGCGTTTCGTTTTCCGGCGAGCCGTTCACGCCTTGGGTTGCCGTGGGCTCGACATCCAAGCGGGCCACATTTTCAACGATTTGCTCCGCAGTCTCATTTTTGATTCCTGGCGTGCTCGCCGCTCTCCAGCCGTCTGTTGATTCAGCCTTGTCTTCCGCAAGTGATCCTTTACGCTCGTCTTTGGCTATGAGCTTCGTTTCATTCTCGGTGTTTAGTCGGAGCGGTTTCACGTCATCCTCCACGTCGTCATCGGACACCTCCCGGTCGTCTTTCGTGGGATTTCGCTCGGGGTACGACTGAGCTTCACCTTTGGTGTGACCCACTTCCGCTGCCATGGCTGCAACCTCCTCAGGGGACGTCTCAACAATTTTCAGAAGCTCGGAGGATTGTCTGGTCTCCTCGGCGCCACCCACGTCGGACTCCCTGAGGTCTTCCAGAGGTTCAACAAAAGTTTCAAAGAACTTGGACGCTTGATGTGTGGTTAACCAGTTGGTGACGAGCTCTGCGCTACTTGCTCTTGCCAGCGCCTCTGGACGTTCCCCATGCGGGAGCTGGTTGACCGATTGACTATTTGACTGTTTTCGGGTTTGGAAAATGGCGCTTGCGCTTTCCTCCGAGGCTTTGCCGGCCTCCTCTGTCCCAGCCTCAGCCCCCGGCAGCTTCAACTCATTTTGGCTCGGACATTTGGAAGACTGTTTCTCTTTGGGGAATGTTTCAAGCGCCGCACCGACTACGGATGACGGACCGGCCTTGTTTTTCGGAGTTTCTTTCTCGACCTCGACGTCTTGTATGTTTCTTTTTGAATCATCGGAGACGAGCTCCCGGATTGCGTCAACTCTCGGCGCTCCGGTTTCGGAGTCGTTTTTGTTACGCTCTATCTCGGAACCACCTTCTACCTTAGGGACTTTTTCGTTTTTTTCCAACTTGACGTCCAAAAGTTTGCGTTCCGCGGACTCTTCGTCAGGCTCTCGTCCTTTTTCACTTTGCTCCGATAAATTGCCCCCACGTTTGTCCTCGGGAGAGCCGCTTTCTTCTTGAGTGGACGTTTCCCCGTTTTCAGCGTCCACTTGACTCCGTTGACCTTTTTCGATGATCCGAACTTTGTCCGCCGTCGTCTCTCCCGTCGCGCTCGTCGTATTTGCTTCTCGAAAGACACCAACATTCTGCGTCGGAACAATTTTTTGGTCCTCACTTTGCTCTTCTGACGTTTTCTCCGCTTCCTGAGCGTCCTTCGGTGATACTCGTCGTTCTTCCGTGTCGGAGTTGACAACCTTCTCCCCTTCGGGGTTAACTGTTGCATTTGTGCCTTCTTGTGCTTTGTTCGGATCTTCTCGTTCACTTTGCTCCGTATTATCGACGGTTGATTTGTTGATTTGGCCACCTGTCTCTGTCTCAGCAGGAACGATCTCTTTGTCGTCGTCTGGACCCGTCACATCGTGACTTCGCTCCGCTTCGTTCCCATCTTTGTGTCTCGCGTGACTTTCCTCCACGTCGTCCGGAGTTGCCTTTTTGATTTCTTCGCCGTCGTAGGAACGCACCGTCAAGTCGGTCGCATCTTTCCCCGCGTCGTCTTTCTCCGTCACTGCTCTTTCTTTTTTATCATCGGTGGTCGATTTGCTTATTTCGTCACCTTCCTCGATCTGAGCGTCAACTGTTTTCTGTTCTTCGTCGTTGTCTGTCACATTTTTTCTTTCTTCAACTTTGTTTTCGTCTTCGGTTGCTGCTTCAGTTTCTTCCTCGTTATCAGCGGTTGCTTTGTCCAGTTCTTCTCCTTCCTGGACCTCGGAAGTAACAATTTTCTCTTTGTCATCTTGAGTCGTCCAATCTTCAATTTCTTCGGCTACATTCTCAACTTTTCCCGTCACTTTACTTTCTTCCTCGTTACCTGTAGTTGCTTGGTTGGTTTCTTCACTTTCGGGCACGATACTTTCTTCAGCTTGACTTTCTTCAGCTTGACTTTCCTCCACGATGGCTTTTTTAATTTCTTCATCTTCTTCCCTTTGAGCAGTAATCACGACATCGTCTTCGCCTGTCCCATCTTTACTTTCTTCGGTTTCCTTCTCGTCTTTCCCGATCGCAATTTCTCCATCGTCAGCGTTTGTTTCGTGAACTTCGCCGGCCTTTTCTTCGTTTGCTTTTTTGGCCTCCGCGGTCTCGTTTTTTGTCTCCGTTTTTTCCGATTCATCAGGCTCATCTTGATCGAGGGTTGCCACCGCTTCGCCTTGGTTGGTTTGTGTCTCGTCTTTTGGATCCTCTGGAGTGTTTTCCATATTTGGGCTTTCCTCAGTTTGACTTCTGTCCCGTTCACTTTCCTCGTTCGCCTCACCCGGTTTCTCACGCGGCTTTGTTTCTTCTTCCTCTTTGTGACCGCGTTCCTCACTTTTGACCGCGGGATCGTCTCGTCCTTCGCTCGCGGCCTGAATATCAGCCGATGCGTCTTCGTCCTCTTGCACTCTGCCGCCCTCGTCCTTGACGTTGTCTCCTTTCGAAACCGTTGCCTCCGGCAAGCGGCTCGAGTCCTCTGGCGTTGCTTCGAATTCTGACCCTCCGGCAGTCTCCTCTGCCCGCGTCTCTGTCGTCTCTCCGGTTGGCTTCACCTCTGAGTCAGCATCTGCGATTTTCTTTTCGACGGAGATAGCTGAAGCATCGTCCTGAGACTCCAAAGTCCCGTCGCCTTCCTTCATTTTCTCCTCGGAATCACCTCCATCTTTGGCTTCTTTCACTGCCTCCTGCTCCGTTGCCTCGACGCGGTCTCCCATCTCATCTTTAAGGTCGTCAGAGTCCTCACGGGGTTCTTCTCGTCCTGCTTCGGCATCTTCTTTTGGCTCGGACGCTTCGTCGACTTGAGATTCCACCAGAACTGCTTCTGAAAATGCACACAAACAGGTTGCGTGTTTTATTTTTTTCCCCCCCAACAGAGTTTTAAAGAGGAATTAAAGTTTGATACCATCTTTTTTTAGCTCCTGGCCTTGGTCTGCGGACGGCAGCTTCTCCTCTTCGGTATTGGTCTCGCTCAGCTCTGGCTCAAAGCTGCACTGAGACTCCTTCGGGATGGCTTCGGCAAGCTTTTCCTGCACAGATTTGGCTTGGGGAAGACCAAGGTACACAGCAAATGCGATAACGTCAGCCATTTAGGGGACATTCAAGGAGGTTTGAAAAGAAAGAGACCCAGCGAGGAAGCATAAAATCACACACCAACACTCAACACCGTAGATCTTTAATTGGGCAAGGTGTGCAAACAGAATCAGAGGATCAAAGCATGCAAAAGTATACGCACAGACGTGAAATCAGGATTGGGCACAAAGAAGACATTTTCTTCCAAAAGACGAAAGAAAAAGGACAGACGTTGACACCTGGTACAGGAAACATCAAACGCATGCAGGGTAGCGGGGCCCTGGAGGACCAGAATTTGACACCCCTGTGCTAAATATTTGGACACACAGTCGACATTTAAAGCTCGGCATGAATTACGTTTAGTGTGATCGGCAGCTTTGCCAAGAATGACATGAAAGATAGAATCAAATTATGGAGAAAAAAATGTACACAATATTGTCAACCGATTGGAAACAATGTCATATTTTGACCCCCCAAAAAGTTGTGTTTTTTTTTTTGCCACCTCTGCTCAAATGGGCTACATCCTTCGTTCAACCCATCATTCAATTCTAGCCATAAAAGTATTATGAAATATAATATGATTTGTAATTGATTACGTTTTTCTTGTTTTGTTTTTTTTTTGGGGGGGTGATGGAAAAAAATTAGGCTATTATTTTAAGGAAGTCACTGATATTTAAAAAAAGAGTTAATTAACATCCAAAATAAAATCAGAAGAAAACTAGAAATCAATTGAAACGGCTTCAAATGAAGCAATCAACTACAAATACTAAACTCATTCAGAGACAAAACATTTTTTTTTCCACTGACTTCATGCAGTGCAGTCATCCAAATGACAACCAAAAAAAAAATTCACACCACCAAACCAGTAAATTACATTGAGAATTTTTTTCCAATTATCCTATACCATCACATTCAATGATATCACATTTACGTTGCTTAAAAGTGCCCCCAACATATTTTGTGTTAGAAGGCATGGCAGCCCCGTTTGCCTGAAAAGTACTGACACGCCCCCCCCTCCCCCATTTCGGCCATTTTTTTTTTTTTCTGCATTCAAGTCTTGCTAAAACGGAGGGTGGGGGGGGTCACTGGATTCACTCCCATTTACTCACCCCTCGCCGGCTCCTCCGACTTGCTCTCATCTTCTGCCTCGGGGCCCTCTGTCTTCTCCCGGCTCTGTTCTTTCCCACTAGCGGCGGAGACATCCACATTTGTGCTCGACACGCCAACCGCGGCTTCTTCCGGATTCACGTGGTCGTCCTCCTCCACGATTTCCTCTTGAAGGATTTCCTTGGCTTCTTCTGCTTCCTCCTCGTCCTCTGTGGAGTCTTCGACAACCTCCGCGTGGCTCTCCTCGCTGGAGACGGAACTCGAACGAGGCCTCGTGTCATCTTCTTCTTCGTGGTCACCTTCCGAGTCCACTGAAGTTTCGTCTTTAGTCTGCGCGTCAGTTCCGCCGGTCGGAGGTGAAGCTTTCTTTTCGTTGGATCCCTCGACGGCGACGTTGTCGTCTCCTTCAAAGTCCTCGTCATAATCTGCACGGCGAGATGATTCGCTGTCGGTCCTTCCGGAACATAACGCGTGTGCTTCTTTATCTTCATTATCATCATCATCATCATCATCATACCATCTCTGTTTTTGTCGTCTTGTTGCGGAGAGGTGCTCTCGGGTCCTGAGTGGGATGTGCTCCCGGCCTCCTCGAGTCTTCCTCCGGCATCTTGGACTTTCTTGGGTGGAGGAGCAGGCTTCCTGTCCAGCCCCATTGCGATGATGCACCTAAAACATGCGAGAAATTGCATTGATGTCTTTTGTTATCTATATATCGCCCCACGAGGGGCAATTTGCATTGGTCAACAGCAAATTTGAATTCAGGGATTGCTTTTTTCAGAGAAATATTTTTTGATGCTGATCTCAAAAAAGCACATCAAGTTTTTGAGCTATTTTCGTTTTTATTTTATTATTATTATTTTTTTGACCTTGAAAAGCTTGCACAATACCGATTTGTGGATCATGTGTTGTTCAAACTCTAGCTATGTTGCCAGAAAAAAAAATTCCACCTATTGCTGAACCGAACCCTTGATTCATAAAAACTACAAGTATATCTAATACAATGTAAATAAAAATATAAGAATAAATAAACTACAGTGAAAAAAAAGTTCTATTAAAATATGTCCCCCTTATTTATTTATTTTTTATTTTTTTTTTTTATATAATCGTTACAATCCTACAGGGGAAATTTTATGGAAAATGAGACATTTTAAATTGAAGTTCATAAACTACAATCAAAATCAAAATGTGTCAATTTCAGGTTAAAAAAATTAAGCATAAACTCCTACAATATTCGTTTTATTTGTTTCTTTAACTTTGCAGCAGACAGAGTGTGTTTCAATGTTTCTTTAATTTTGCAAAATCAATTAGACTTATTTCAAACCCTAATCGGAAAATGCAATAAAAAACAAAATCCAAAATATAACCGAATAAACTTGTACCATCAAATGTAATTTAAAAGCTTAAAAAAAAAGAAAGAAAGCAAACGATGAAGCGCGCCTTCCCTCACTTGTAGCAGGGCGATGCCCGCTCGACGGTGCTGAAGCCAAAGTGTCCGTGCCTGCCGCCCAGTCGGGGGCCTCGCCTGTGCTTGAACTCGCAGCACGAGCTGAGGCGCTCCGCTTGCAGGCCGTTCAGGAAGAAGGTCAAGCTAAAGGGGAAACCTCGATGTCGCCTCGACAGGAACTGGAACATCTCTGAGGTGAGAACGGCGGGCAGAGGGGTCAAGGGGAAACGACGCGGCGTTCTGTGTGAACATTTGACTGTTACACATCATTTAAGGCTAATTTCAATGATAGCGATTGTGTGAAGATTTTTAATGACTCCAACATGGACGTTTCTGTTAGCCTATCAATGGTGTTTCGCATTATATGTTAGCATTAAGCTATCACGGTGAAATTTCTGTGGTTGAACATTTGGGTGATTGCGTTGACATTATTTTAATTTCATGCGTGTGTGGGGGTTGTAGGGATGTGAACGTTTTTTTTTTTTTTTTTTTTAACTTGGTCTGTCTAATTTTTACATTTTCAGCGGGTCAGGCCCAGCGCTCCCCCGCCACAATAAACGTTGCTTCACATGTACACTCAATCCAACATTTTCCACACATTCACAGTTAAAGCCTTTAACGTCACACATTTAAAAAAAAAAAATTCCCATTATTTTTCAGAAGCACTGTTACTTTTGATGCGTGAAATTTCAATGACACAATCACAAATCATTGTGAACAAAAGGCTGTTTTTCATTCTGACGACGTTTTGAGCAGGCACAAAGTAGCACCAACGACTGACTGGTGTGGAGCGCTAACTCAATGTCTGATTTTTTTTTTCCTCCCTTAAGTATCGGTGACTGGTATTAGCAGCCTTCTTGAGTACCCGATACCTGAAAATAAAGCCTGTTATGGAGCATGTATTCCCTGATGTCTACTTCAGTTTTTTGAGATGAAAGTGAAAATTTTCACTTCATCTCTCAACCACATTTGGGTTTACCTCAATTTCCATCTTTTTATTTTGAGCCATTTCGTATTTCCATGATTTTTGAAAACAGGAACAAGACTATTCTGACAAATTGAGGAGTATAAAGTACACACATCAGTTTTTCAAAATACGGCGCAAACAAAAAAATTAATCCTGAAGTAAAGTACAGTTGAGCACTTTTGTTTCTCGCCACCACTGACCTCCTTCACGGAGCTTGCCCTTATACACGCAGAGGTTCTCGCCTCCGCAGTGTTGCTGAAAGACTTGGATCTCATCCCTCAGGTCCTCCGCGTCATTGGAGAGGTGCACAGATTTACCGAAATACACCATGGTGACTCGCGCTTTGCTCTGCGGCACAGAAGTCCTCAAGAGGGACTGTTCCTGCAGTCAAACGACACACTTCCTTGACGCTTTCTTACTCTACCTTACACCGAAACCTACGGTGCGGTAAAAAAATATTTGCCTACTTCCCGATTCCAGATTTTTTTTAAACTTCCATATATATGACACTTTCATACCACATGATTCATTTTCTCTCGCCAGAGACAACTTAGACCTCATTGGCGTCGACCGCGCCGATGGTCGCGGCGGGGCGCAATCGTCTGCGGGCCCCGAGACCGGGAGTGCCGCCCGGAGTGCAGCCAGGCCCCCTGGCTTTCTTCTTGGTGGCAGGAGGGAGCGGCGTGACAAAGTTGTTGATCACCGGCAGGTGGTAAGGTGAGATGCCGGGAGGGGGGTCCCATGGGATGGACTCGTGCTTCCTGGACTCTCTGTCCGTCTACGAGAGAGGAAAGGCTGCATGGTGAATATTCAGTACAAAGTCGGCCATATGACGTTTGCCTACATCCTGTGGCTTGACCAATCAGATTTGAGATTTGTAGTCACATGACATCTTCATTTTTCTGTCCTCTGATTGGTTGATGAGAGGAAATTTGTTACAGCATACTTCTCTCCAAAATCATGTTTTGTTTTGTTTTTTTTTTACTTTGGTGCGATTTTTTACATCAAAGCAGTCGCGTGAGTGTTTGTTTTGCTCTCACGGTGCAGCCGAACGGCGGGTGGTTGTCACCGAAAGCCTCGTTGACCCTGTGAGGGGAGCCGCATTTGTTATTGCCGCCGTGGATTGGTTTCAAGCGCGCGGGCCGCTGCATCTTTCCTGGAGCCGTGTTGGGTCGAGAGGAACATGGCTGCGCACACGCATAAGACCGCCCACTTATTATTAGATCTTATTTCGTCAAAGGTGGTAGTAGTACTTGCACTCTGGACTTATGTAGGAGTTTTTGTGTCAAAATAAGACTCGTAAAAATCTTACTGTAAGTACAGAGCGCAGTATGAGTACTTTTTTCCACCTCTTTCCAATCTCTTTGGACTCACCGATTCTGAGGATCCGTAATGACCGCCCACAGGTCCTGAGTGCTGTTTTCGGACAGCCTTCTCACCCACGGGCGGGCGCGGCGACATCATTCGGACATCGTCTTCGAATCGCTTTGTGCGTGCCACCTTCAAAACCAGAGTAGTGTGTCGTATGTCATGTTTGTACGGTGAACCTCATTTATCACGCTGGATACGTCCCGATTGTTGGAAAGACAAAAAAAATAATAATAATAATTCTGTATTTGTATATTTGTCAATTATTTTCCAGATAGTTTTTAACCCTATGATTGATTGTAAGCCTCTGCTCTATTGCAGTGGTCTGTGTTGTATGCCGCCGTTGCCAGCTTCCTCGCTTTGTAGCAATCCGCTACTTCTTCGACAATCACACCATGTTTTTGTGGTTCGATAACAATTAATACAGTACACTTTTTTTTTTGTTATAGATGTGTTTAAAACATGTGGGAGGAGTCAAATATTTTCCAAATGCTGACTCTCTATACCTCAGATTTTCTCCCATTGTGAATGGGTCTGCAACGGGTGTTCACTGTACACGCTCCAAATTAAGTCAACACGGAGACACGAAGTGTCCATTCACATGCAAATGACTCACCTTCATCTTGTGCACTCGCTCCCTCCTGGCAAACTCCTCCAGTTTTCTTTTGATCTCCATCTGATGGAGACGCTGTGCGGATAAGGGGAGCCAATTAGCATGACTCATTATGCCGCCAGACGCTGACATTGTTTTTGTGTCCGGAACAACGTGTTCCAACTCTCTCACTGCCCACTCACCTCCATCTCCATCACCTTGAGGAAAATGGCCTGAGCCAGGCACTCTCGGACATGTTTTTGGTGGGCTCTCTGAAGTAGCTTGTGTTTGTATTCCTTATCTGGGACGATGCGCCCACTCCTGGTGATCTAAGGACAACAATACTCTCCCAGCTGAACTAAAACTGTTTCCAAACTAACAAACATCATCTCACGATATACACCAGCAATGACGGTAAATGATTCAATGAACCCGTGTCGCTTTCTGTTGGCGTAAAAAGCAGGAGTGAAGAGAATTTGAAATTTAGGAATCTTCAGCAAAAAAAAAAAAAAATGACAGTGGAAAACATCGGTGTGTCACCATCTAGTGGCTGATAGTAGAATTACACCCCAAATAAACATGCCCAACACCAAAATAGTTATAAATTGCGCCCTCCAAAAATTCACTCATTTTTCGACAGGTGGGTGCAGAATAGAGTCTTACCCAATTTGTCAGTGAAATTTAAATTTGTCGCGATCTGTAATGACGGACAGATGGCAGCTTTGCGCGCTCTTAAGTTGAGGTGCCACTATACTCGGGGAAAAAAGTTGTAGTGACGTAAACGAAGATTTCCACACGATCAGACATTATTTCTCTGCAAATGTAGGAAGTGATCTCGTGACGTACCAGTCCGGCTCTCTGCAAGTGTCTCCTGATGCGAGTACTGCTGAAGTAGCCGGTGAGGTGTTTGTCTGTCAGGCTGTTGTAGGCTGAAATAAGCCTGCGGCGGAAAAAAAGAAAACAAATGCGACATAATCCCGTGACACACATTTTTGCATCAGGTTAAAAATAAGCAGAAACTTCTTGTATCGGAGCCTCTTTCTTTGCTCATTTCCGTTCAGCTCTTTTTTTTTTCCATCAGGATCTTTTCGCTGTTTTTTTTTTTTCTTTTTCTTTTACAGGTGTCTGATTACATGCAGTCATTTGAAGAGATGACATACTTGACCCTGTCCGCTTCTCTATTGTGCACCCGGATTGTCTTTTTGTGGCTACCGTGCTGCTCTCTGCCGCTCTTGATGACCGAACGCTCTTTTGAGATCATTGTTATTGAAGCGTGGCGAGCCAAGACTTTGCATCCTTATGTTGGCTTGACTCTGCCATTCACACGGATCCTCATTTTGCACCAAAATCGTTTTTGTTTTTCTTGTTATACACCAATGAAGCAGTATAGCGCCAACTACTGACCAGGAAGACTTACTCGATGTCAGATTTTGTTTGGCTTTCAGTATCGGTGGCTGGTATCGGCATCCTTGGCAATACCTTACATTTTAAGGCCGGTATCAGTACTGATAGCTGACTGAAAAAAAAGGACGCGTACAATTTGTCAACTTGATAAAATAAAGAAGGAATCAGGACGCCATTAAATACTTTTGACATCTTGGCAAGCCACTTAAAAAAGAAAAAAAGTGGATGTGTCGTGTAGTCATCACTAAAATAACTAATTGTGACTCCCAAACATAGAGAAGCAAATCAAGTAGCACATACCCCGGGTTGAAGTGACTCATGGTGCTCATTGGCTCTCCGTCTCTTTCAGATCCGTCAGATTTTCCAGCTCGCAGGCCCCCGGCGGCCTGCGCTCGGCCGACGGGAAGGCAACGCAACCCGGCAGAGTTGAGACGGAGCACCGAATTCTCATCTGATCCCCGATCGGAGTCGCTGCCGTACTTCTGCAGGAGTGGAAGCGGTGACACTGGGCAGTTGCTACGGGAGACCACGTGACAATGCTGCCAACCGGGCTGGTTTCCACTTACATGCACACACAAAAACACGGAGAGAGTCCCACTGGCATCAAACTGGACGGCAGTAGTGCTGACCTACATTTACAACAACAGTTTCTAATATTTGTTCCATGAAGTTGTTTGTTGTGCTGCTGTTCTAGAATTTGTGTAACTAAATGATAAGAATGAAAATGTATTTTATTATATTAACTCTTGATTGCTATTGTAATTTATCCAACTGAAATTAATGTCACTTTTATTATTCTGACTACTGCTACTAAAACGACAGCCATGACATTATTATAAAATTGTAAAAAAA
Source organism: Hippocampus comes (assembly GCF_001891065.2). Lineage (NCBI taxonomy): Eukaryota > Metazoa > Chordata > Actinopteri > Syngnathiformes > Syngnathidae > Hippocampus > Hippocampus comes. The sequence continues at coordinate 7,067,730 of NW_017806175.1, read as the reverse complement.
AAAAACAAAACTGTAAAATATGTAAAAATGTGATCAAAATCAAGAAAAAAAAAATCCACCCACACTTTGTTGTAAACTGCATTTTCCAACCCAAATTTAAAAAAAAAAAAAAAAACCCCCCCCTGCCAGTGGTTACACACGGAAGAAGATTGCAGGTCCTCCGAGCCCCTCTAGAGGACATAAAGGGAATTACAAAACCTTCATTTTCTCGAGGAAATATTGCGGCCTATAAAAAGGATGAAACCAAAAGTGAACTTGCCACTTTTAATCCAGGAGTGCAGTTTTAGAGGACAGTATGTAAAGTGAACGTCTTTTCTGAAGATGCGAAAACAGATTTAACATGATCTCAACCTTAGTGCCTTTGATTAATAGATAATTTTATTTATTTTTATTTTATTTTATTTATTTGTTTTTTACAGATACCAGATTTGACCTGGGGGTGGAGCCATGTTTCTTTCATGAGACGTCAACGCCACTGGGATGACTTGTGTGCCAAATGACTCGATACGATACAATGGTACCTTGACTCACGACATAATTTTGTTTCGTGACCAATCCCATAACAAGAAGACGCTTTAAGCTATCAGTTGAAGTTTACCGTCAAACAAAGAGAATTTCACTTTGTGTATTTTAAGAGTTGGGCATAGTAAAGTCTGCTTAGCTAAATGGCAACAATCAATGTGGAATGCCATAGATGGGCGAACGGATAGCAGCAGTTATTTGAACACAAGGGAGGAAAACGTAGACCTGACAGTGTTCATTGGCATATATTCTTTATCTTCTACAAATATTGACAAATAATTCTGCAGTTTATTTCGGAAATGAAAATGGGAAGTGTTTCAAGGTCATCTTAGTTTTTGCCGAAGGTTATTGGATGTTAAATACTCTTCAATCCTGCTTTTTATGCCAACAGAAAGTGAAGGCTGGAGGTTTTCATAATGTACATCGCTGAACATGATTATTGATGCGTTTATTAGTTTTTGGAGAAAAAAAAATTCCTTACTGCAAACATATAGCGGGATTGGTACACCGTTGTTCTGTTTGTACAATATTTTTGAGTTATCCATTCCTTTTGCTCCCTCAGTATATGCTTAAATACAATTGTATTATTTTTAAAATGTGTTGAAAGATCTTTAAAAATAAATGAAGTACCCTAAATGCGATACAAAACATGCCTAGATAGTATTTAAATAGAAAATGTCTGTATTGCAGAATTCATTTATGGTGGGGGTGGTCGGTTTTTGTATTTTGTTACTCCCGAACACTGAGTATAACCTTGCATAGTTGCCATATATATGAACAAAAGTGTGAAGGCCTGTTTAAACATCAGGTAAGAAGCAATCGGGCCTGCTGGAAATTGAGACAGATACGCTTTGGGCCCGCTAAACACCGTAATCAAGTCGGCATGCCTTAAAATAACAATTAGCGAGCAAAAAGAAGAGGGATGATTATAAATTCCATTCTGGGGTGGAAAAAAAGATTCCCGGTTGTCGACGGGGGAGATCTCTGGGGGGTCCGACGGTTTTGGTGATGGAAGGAGGGGGGTTGAGTTTTTGCAATCAGCGTTAAATGCAGCCGTTTTATGGCTGTGTGATTGTCAAGTGGCCCATTACTTGTTGATAAGAACGTCCCCCCCCCCCCTGCCTGTGGCCCTGATTGGGGCTGAGCATGCTGCTTCCCACTCGCGCCGGCCCGGCCCGGCGCAATCAGGCCCCCTTTTCAGCCCACTGCCATTTTCACTGCTGTGATTTTCACCCATGGTCCCCCACCCTCGCCCAAAGCACCCTACTCAGACGACCCCCCCTCCCACTCCTCCCCTTCAGATTCAATGAGTAGCCATTTACCGCAAGGAGAAAAGGTCGCGCTAATCTGCGGGTGTCAATTGTAGTCTAACCTGTCGCCCTGATTTCAATTAAATAAAGGAGATGAGGCAAAGTCTGTGTGGAAGGAACGCATTACGAAGAGCTTCAGAGGTCAAATGCTCTTCGCTTGGAGAACAGACTCTCATACGCTCGGTGGAATGCTGGCGATAATGCATTTTTTTTTTTTTTTTAAAGTGATTTGTCTTTTGTCTTGCAGAACCCAAGTGCGCTTCAGCTAAAAATCACAAAATAATGGCCGACTCAGGATTGTCTGGTAAAGAGCAGAATTCATCGTTCCATCAATCACAGCATGTTGTCCAGGTCCTGCAGAAGTGAATCAACCCCGTGACCATTTGCACGACCACTGCCATGTTCGACTGTTGGTATGATGTTCTTTTTCTGAAATGCTGTGTTACATATACCTTCCAAAAAGTTGCTTTTTAGTGTCATCAATCTATAGAATATTTTCTCCAAATCTTGGGAATCATTCACGATATGAGCGTTTATTTTCTTTTTGGTCAGCAGTTTTAGGAATGACTTTGTATCCCTTTCCAGACTAATCGATTATTCAATTATTTTATTTCTCATCTTTTCTTAGTGGCAACTTGTTGCAACTCTTTCAGCTTTCTATTGCCATATTAGATCATGAAATTCCACCGGCAGAGGGGAAACAAATACTGGCTCTGATGCCCATATACCCTCATGTGACAACAACAAGTACTGATCATCCATACATGTCATTTTCCTTCCTTCCTCTGGTGGCCTGCCGGACGATTAGAACGCAACAAACTGCAGGATCCAGACGTGATGTCACAAGGCAGTCGGAGGAGTTTTGTTGACATTGTTTTTTTTTGTCAGCTCCATAGCCCGCTAAACGCAACGATAACACGCAAAACGCTACACGCGGTCGGTCGATTGGGATCTGGGCAACATGCGGGCTCCTATGAAGGTCGCGAGCTCCTAACTACGTCTTTACGTCTGCGCTTTTGATGATAAAACACTTGATTTTGTCACTTTTTGACCTCTCGCTATCGGAACGGGGGTTTTAGTTGGGGGGGGGTGCACTGTTGAAGACGCATTATCTGATTTAAAAAAAAGAAGCATTCATCGGCACCGGCTGGAACAGGACACATCTTCCAAGGAGGCACGCTAGGACTGCTAAAGCCCAGCCGAGATGATGCGATACAGAGGCTCATGTAGTGTCATGCCGATGCAGGTTGGGAGCAATGAAGACCTCCTGCAAGGCAAAAAAAAAAAGAGACAGGAAAAAAAACAAACAAACAAGTCCAGATATGTTATCTTTTAAGGACTTAATGTTGAGTCGTATCTTTAAAGGAGCAGTTGGAACCTGGCCATTGAAATTTGGCATAAATGTTTGTTGAAAATGAAGTTTGAAAAAAGGGAATTGTAAAAGCTCATATTTTGCACCCCAAATTGATGTGATTTTCAGGCCATTATTTTGTCATCGTTCAATTTGAATAAAATGATGAATAATACATTTTTTTTGGGGGGGGGGGGGGTAGCAGTATCTGCTATCGTGGCCGGCCTGCCAATAGTGAAAATGTGCATCGCTGACTTCTATTGTAATTGCATTGAAAAAAAAAAAAATTGACCAACAAATTGCGCAACTTTCATTCCCACCAAAAAAACTCTCACACAAACAAAATAAATATCACACACAACAAAAAACACACAATAGTGACTCTCATTGTCACCCATGCGAACAACAATCTCTCTTTCTCTTCCTAAAAGACTCCAAAAAGCCACCTCCAAAAAAACCAAACTCTTATTCACCACCCACCAAAAAAAAAAAACATCTCACACAAAATTAAAAACCTCTCAATAGCGCCACAAAAACAGCAACAACAAGTCAGGCACAGAGATTTTTTTATTTTTTATTTTTTTGGTCCTTTCCAGTCCCCTCATACCTGCACTATTATCACATTGTACTTTTTTCTTCTTTGCACTCTTGCGGGGAAACCACACAGGCAGGCAGGGAATTACTGGGTGGGCGGGCGTGGCTAAAAGTGACATCTGAAATATGAAATATGAATTCTGATCCTCCCTTGGGAAGGATCACTTTGCAGGAGGAGGAGAAGGAGAATCAACAGCAGCAGCAGCAGACATGCGCTGGAAAAGTGAGGCCAAAGTTCATCGCTGCATCCCGGCTGGAAGCTCCGGTGAGGAGGTGAGTACGTGGCCGTGGATGTCAACGGCTCTCCCCTGCAATCCGCGGGCATCCACTCCACCTTCCCTCATCATTAAAACTCAAGCAGTTAATGAGAGCTCTTCAGCTCCTTTTTTCTTTTTCTTGTTTTTTTTTTTTTTTTACTTGTTTTTAATCGCTGCTATTAAATAAATCAACTCCCCTTTGTTGTAGTACCGGTGGGGGGAAAAAAAAAAAAAAGGAAAAGCCAAACGTCAGCTCAAGTGTCGTCTGTTAGTCCAAGTAATGACTCCTCTTAAATTTGCAATTGGTGTCGTCATGGTGAGCTAGCGAGCGGGCAGCGGATGATATTTATGACGAGCGCGCCGGGGTCATTGAACGCACCGCGCGCGCAAGCGAGGACACACGCGACCGACCGCATCAGAGGAGAGAGGAACATTTTTTAAAAAACAGGACATGTGTGCATGTGAGGACTCCAAAGACAACTTTTTGGATGCGGGAGACCCCCCGGTAGGGATGAGGTGCCTTTACAAAATATCTGAAATCTACTTTTTATAAATGTTTTGTTTTTTTAATGACTGCTACTTGTTGGACATGTAAATTATTTTATTTTTTTTTTTTTATGATTTAATGCATGTAAAACCAAAACAAATGCACATTGGCATTTTTCCCCAAAAACTTTAATAGGACATCAAAATGATATTTCATGTACATGCTATTGCACCAAAATTTCTTTAATATTTTGGAGCTAAAATTAGGAGTCTTAAAAAAAATGAAGTAACATATGTAATTCATTTAAAAGTACAGGCGTTTTTTTTTTCCAAATCATTTTCTCAAAAGCAGAATTTAGAAGGAAAATGTATGAAAATGTTTTTTTTAAACTCAATTTTTAAGACTTACTATAATTTTTTTTGCATACAGTTCAGTTTTAAATTATGACTAAGACAAATACGCCATTCAGCCTTTCATTTTTTTGCAGAAATTTAAATTCCAAAATAGGATTTTCTATATTTATTTTGAACAAAATATTCAGATTTGATACATCCTTGAAGCTGCTCATAACATGGATTATTCTTAATCCATATTTGGCCTTTTTTAAACCGAGCAGTGTTTAGGCTATATTCGTTTATTTTGTTACTTTATGAGTAAAATGCTCGGAACAGAGTTGAAGAGATGTGCACGTGTGTGAGGACTTCAAAGACAAGATTTGGGAGGCAACAAGTTGTTCAAAAAATGTAGGCAGCAAATTGCTATGATTTGATTCCCAAACATTTGGAAGCAACCTTAAAATATAATTTTAAAAATTATTTATTTGGGGGCAGGTGGTTGTAAAATAATGGATTTATTTTTGGACTAAATGTTTGAGAATTTCGCTGCGTGAGGAAAAGGACTTCAACGACAAAATGCAACCCTCTTTTTTTTTTTTTTAGGGAGGAGGAGGTTTTAAAAATGACATCAACTTGCATTCATCTTCAAGAAGACTTTTAATGCAAATCTGCTTGTCTTTACAACACACGTAAAACCAAAACCTACTCTTGCACTGGCATTTTTTTTTTTTTTTTTTTACTGTACTATCACTCCCAAATGAAATTCCGTGCAATACATTTTCCATGATTTGTCATAACTTCGAGGTTAAAATGATGATTCGTTTTCTAAAGAAGTTACATTTGCATAAAATGCTTTTTTCCCCCCTTTTTCCTCCTCATTACACCTCAAAATGTGTCGCTTTCTGCTAAATTAGAGTGATCGGTAATTTCTTCAACAAAAAATATATTTTGAAAAATAACTAGTAAATCTTAAAAGCATCGTGAATTGATTGCGATCCTTTAAGACAACAGCTCTTAAAAAGTAACTCATCCTGTAGTATTCACTGTTAGGACCTTTTAAGTCACTTCCACTGAAATGTCTTTCTTTTTAAAAACTGCCATCTTGATTTACCTTGAAGTGACTGAATAATACAAACTCTTCTTTTTTTATTTCAAAAGAATATTGGGAGGGAGCGGCCTTCGGAATCGGACATTTGGACATTTGCCCTCATTTTGAAGCTATTCTGTTGACCTATCGTTGAACTGGAATAACTATAAAAGATACTTTTTTAAATATCAGAATGCTATATTACTTTCGGCCCGGTGGACGACTGGTTCGCACGTCGGCCTCACAGGGCGGAGGTGCGGGGTTCGATTACGGGTGCGGCCTTCCTGTGTGGAGTTTGCCTGTTCTCCCCGGGCCTGCGTGGGTTTTCTCCGGGTACTCCGGTCTCCTCCCGCATCCCAAAAACATGCGTGGCAGCTCAATGGAACACTCTAAATTGTCCGTAGGTGTGCGTGTGAGTGCGGATGGTTGTTCGGCTATGTGTGCCCTGCGATTGGCTGGCAACTGGTTCAGGGTGTCCCCCGCCTATTTGGCAGAAGTGAAAGAGAGGTTTCTGCGTGAAGAAAAACGCTGGGATGAAACGTTGCCTTTTGTTTGTGCGGCACACGCAGGTGGAGGTTGTGGATGAAGACATGTCGACTGAGCCTCTTCTCGCCGCGCGCTTGTGCGTGTGCGCCAGCTGCAACGAAGAAATCGTTGATAAATATTTATTGAAGGTATTTTTTTTTTCGATTATTGCTGTGCTGTTATTATTCTAGCTTTGGGAGGGTGCGTGCGTGCGTGTGTGTGTGTGTGTGTGTGTGTGTGTGTGTGTGTGTGTGTGTGTGTGTGCCAGCTGCAGTGAAGAAATAGTGGATAGATATTTTTTATTTTTATCTACTTAATAGAAATAGTAGCGAAACATTGATGACATTTTTTTTCTTAACATTATTTTGTGTGTGTGTGTGTGTGTGTGTGTGTGTGTGTGTGTGTGTGTGTGTGTATACAATGAGGAAAATGGTGTCTTGAAATACATCCAAGGTATTTTATTTTTTTTAAAGTTGCATTTTCATTGCAGCTTTTGAGGTAATTGCGGTCTGCACACCTTCAGGTATTCATGCCTCACAGGCCCCAGAGAAGAAATAAACAGTCGACTTCCTTTTGTGTATGCATGTGTGTGTTTGTGTGTGTGGGTGCGTGTGCGCGCAGGTGAGCGACCTGTCCTGGCATGTGCGTTGCCTTTGCTGCAGCGTGTGCCAGGCCGCGCTGGGAGGCCACACCAGTTGTTACATTAAGGACAAGAAGGTCTTCTGCAAGATGGATTATTTCAGGTAGACCTTTGTTCAGATTTTTTTTTGGGGGGGGGGGGGATTTTTTTTTTTTCTGATTACTATTAGCTTATTACCATAACTTGAGTACAACAAAAGGATGCACAACAAGTCAGCTGAACAGCCCTCCTGTATGTACAAGTGATGATTGTTAGATGACAGCGTGGGGTTGCATAGACGAATGTTATTATTTATTCAAAACCCTTTCAAGGTCCTTTGAGCAAATTTGGTATTTCGCAAGTGTGTATCAAACCGGTATTTTGTGATTAAAAAAAGAACACAAACACAAGTCTCCTCATTAATACCAACTTTTGTGACACCCCCCCAAAATTTGGACCAATTAAAAAAAAAAAATTATAATAATCACCATTAAAGTGACCCGCACAATCGTTTTTTTGAAGTAAAAATAAACATCTGAAGAAATGCCCACACTCATATAAGAGATGTCGGAGGCGCTTCCAATGGCATCGGCCAATTAAAAAAAAAAAATTATAATAATCACCATTAAAGTGACCCGCACAATCGTTTTTTTGAAGTAAAAATAAACATCTGAAGAAATGCCCACACTCATATAAGAGATGTCGCTGTTAAAAGCCTACTCGAACATCATTTGTGGTTCATCGGAGGCGCTTCCAATGGCATCGAAAGTGCACTGATGGCTCATTTTACGGCCACTCTCAGGGTGTGTACACTTGTGCAACCGCTTTGATCTGAACCGTCGATTTTTGTGCGTGCGTCGCAGAAGGTTCGGCACGTGGTGCGCGTGCTGCGGCCGCCACATCCACGCCACGGACTGGGTGCGGCGTGCCAAGGGCAACGTGTACCACCTGGCCTGCTTCGCCTGCTTCTCGTGCAAGAGGCAGCTGTCCACCGGAGAGGAGTTCGCGCTGGTGGAGGACAAGGTGCTCTGCAGGGTCCACTACGACTGCATGCTGGACAAGCTCAAGAGGGCCGCCGACAAAGGTGACTTGTCATTCAATAACACAGGTCAAAGGTCAATTTTAATCAGAGATGGCTTTCGTTAGCCTTTGTTGCCTTCTGCGCTATCGCGCAAATGCTAATCTGCGTTGCTAACGTTTCTCATAGGCTAATATTGTTGGTCTCAGATTTTTCATGTGTATGAAAAAAAAAACGTTGACAGTGAGGCAAAGGGGCAACTCTTCGATTCGATCGAATCATCGATGGGATCGTTTTTAGAAAGATTCAGTAGTCATGGTCCTCAAATAATTTAGGTTGTATGATAACTTTGTTATGATCATGGCAGGCAGCAGCGTGAACATGGAGGGCGCCGTGCCCACCGAACAAGAAATTAACCAGCCCAAACCTTCCAAGAGAGCAAGGACCAGCTTCACTGCCGACCAGCTGCAGGTCAAAAAAAAAAAAAAAAAAAAACTCCTTTAATTTCCCTCATTAATAAAAAATTTTTTAAACAGATTTGGATACTTCCTTATTTTGACATTATTTGTATGAATTTTCCATCCGATATTTGAATTGGTCTTTTGCGAATACAGGTGATGCAGGCGCAGTTTGCCCAGGACAACAACCCGGATGCTCAAACGCTGCAGAGACTGGCCGAGCAGACGGGCCTCAGTCGACGAGTCATACAGGTTCAGCCTATCGTCAACATACAAAACAAAAATGATCAACCGACAACCATGATTCGGAAAATAATTGGAATATTATCATCTAGCATGACGATGTATGTGAAGGCAGACTCGATTGTCCAGGTGTGGTTCCAGAACTGCCGAGCGCGCCACAAGAAGCACGTGAGCCCCAACCACACGTCCGGCGCCCCCCTTACCTCTCTGCAGCCTGCCCGCCTGGCCCCGCCCACGCCTACCCCCGAGGAGCTGCAGTACACCACCTACGAGGGTCCGGAAGGTTCCATGTTGTCGGCGCTGCACTCGTTCCTCGACAGTGAGCACCAGGCTTTTTATGAACTACTATACGAGTGACTGCTTTTCACCCGAATTGGCATTTTTCACCTCACCAACGGTGTGTGGCACGTCAATGCAACGTGTCATGCGCCGATTCCCAAAGCGCAGTACGCCGGCTCCCTCTAGTGGCACCTAAGAGAATCACAAAATTAAATGTTCCTGATGTTATGGTGGCATCAACTTTTTTTCAATCCAGTACATTTGTTCAGCACGGTTAAGTTTCAAGAGCGCGATATTTGCATCGTTCAGAAAGGCTCATAATTGCCTACAGGGGCCACAAGATGGCAGCAAAGCACAGGGAGGCTGTTTTATAATCTAACAGAGGCGACTCTCCGCATTACATTTTATATTTGCTGTAATATAAAAAAAACATTGCTTTGGCGTCATCTTGTGGCATCCCAGTGCCAAGAAATCAGGTGGAAGTCAATTGAGGAGCTTCAGAGATAAAAGTTGATGAAAGATGAAAGGCATATGTACTGAAATGTTCAATCCAACTGAACTGCATTACGGCGGTGATTCTCTCTTGTATCACTCGAGCTACTGCTGGTGGTTCCAGTAGCCCACTTTGACCATCACTGGATGAGATTTTGCAGGTGTACCTAATGAAGTGGCCAATTTAGTTTTTTTTCGTCCTCAGGGGGCCGTGCTAGAATTTAGGACACAATGGATTGAACACCGTTTCTTTCTTTTGTAATATTATGAACGAGTCATTTGTGAAAACGTTCTGATCATTGCAAACCGTGAGACATTCTATCCATGTCGCCTTTCTCAAAATGTTTGATTTTGTTTCATATTGTGAAGCCTCCCTGCCCGGAGTTGCTAAATATTCGTGAAATCTCCTCAGAACGCAGCCCTCAAAATCTGCTTACCAATTGCAAATGGGATGCATCTGCAGGTCTGCAAGTGTAATTTATTGTGTGTATGTGGAGCGTCTTTGATGAAAATAAATGTCTAATTTCACAAACACTGAGAAGTGATGAAAGGGATAACAATTTATGAGTATGTTTTACTTTTTCACCAACAATCATTAAAAATAAAAAACCCGACAATTTCAAAAATCTTTCTCACAAAAAAAAAAAGTGAAAGAGAAAAATAAATTTTGTAGGATGAACATTTCAAGATTTGAAGAAAAAAGTTGCAGAAAAAAAAAACATTTCAGAAAATAATTTGGTAAAAATATTTTTCCCACTGAGTTGAACAGAAAGAAAGTTGACATTTTAATTATTTTTTCTCATCAGGACAAAAGCTTTGCTCCAGGAAAAAGTAACATTTGACAAATGTATAATTTAATAAAATGTAATTTTTTTTCCATCCAAATTACCACAATTTATGTTTACTTACAAGTTTCTCTCTCTCTCTCTCTCTCTCTCTCTCTACCTCTCTCTCTCGCTCTATTTTTTTTTTTTTTTTAATTCCGAGAAAAATGGACACCTAACTTTATAATAACAATGAGACTGTTTCACCAATCACATGAATGACAAGTTGGTCCTCACTGGGCCAGTGTGGTGGGTGACTCTTGAGGACATCAGGAAAACGTTTTACAACTGACATCAGCTCGCAAAACACGTCTGGAGGTTTCTGCAAACATGAATACATTTAATAATCTGCATCTCCGGGCAAAAGTAAACACACACACACACACACACACACACACACATTCATTAGAACTGCTTGTGTCTGCTTGTTGCTTCGCTGTGGTGGACCAAAAGAATGTCATTGGAGCACACATGAGACGTCAGTGGCGCCTGTCACTGTTGTTGACGCTTTTCAAAGATGTTGCATAAAGCTGGCCTACCGCGTCGTGCTTCGGGGTGACCTAGTTCAAGATTTTCTGCAACGCCAGCCTAGGAAGGCAGACAAAGTGGATGTTTGGGGAAACACAAAACAAAAAACAAGAAAAATGCCTTTTTATTACACAAGAAAATCACATTGTTTTCCATGATGAAAGGTATTTTGAAAAAGAAAAGGAATTTATTTTTTTTCAAAGAAATTCGTGATTTTTAATTGAAAAGGTCTTTTTTTTTTTAGAAAAGTGGTTTGATGTTTAAAAGGAAAGTCAATATTTTTTTTCAAACATTTTGAAAGAAAAGGCAGGAGTTGCAGGAGCAGAGTAAAAAGCGTCCGCCTTTGCAGAGAGCCAAGCTGAATTAAAAAAAAAAAAAAAAAAAATTTAAACACCATGAATGTTCATGGTGAACCCTCAGCGGGGCGTGGCGCGGATCTTGAAGGGGTACGGCGTGCGCGTCACTCCGACGATTCCTTCCGAGCTCAGCTCCACTCCTTCCTCAGCCGAGAAGGTGAAGTTCTGCAGCATGGCCACCAAGAACAAGAACAGCTCCATCCTGGCCAGGGCCTCACCCACACATGCACGTTTTCCTGACGCGCACAAAAGCACAGTCATGACCATTTTCCTCCTTGATTTTTAGGCAATCTAGCGCGGTGTCTTTTATTACCGGCAGAGAAAGGTAAGAATGCATTCCTTTTGACAAAATTGCCATTTGAGTCCAGGAAATGTCCGGGGTTGAACACGTGCGGAGTTTCCCATTCGTTCTTGTCAAAGAGCACCGACGTCAAGATGGCCAACACGGTGCTGCCCTGCAAAAACGCAAACAGATGATGGGGAAGCTCACTTCAGTCAGATGATTGACGTGCCCACCGAATTGCGTGTTCATGAACTACCCAGGCTGGTACTACTAAGTGAAAAATGGCAGATTCTAACCAAAATGGCCGACTTTCTATTCTGTTTCATGTATGTGTTCTTGAGATTTTTATTATGTTTTTACTTTTTATTTATTTTAGACATTCCCATCCAATTTCATGTTGATCGGTGAAACTGTGTAAGGGTTATTTTTTATTTTATTTTTTTGTAATTTTCTGGAGGTTACCAGTGAGTGAGATACCAACCAAAATGGCTGACTTCCTGTTCAATTTCTCGTATGGATTCTTGAGACTTTTTTTGATATGTCTACCAAACTAAAACTTGTGTCAGGCGATTTTATTCAACCCTTTCTCAATGACACGACTGAGGGAGCAATGAGCGGTTCCAACCAAAATGGCTGAGACATTTTCTGTAGGGCAGGGGTGCCCATGACGTTGATCGCCATCGACCGGTCGCTCGCGGACTTCTCCCAAGCCGAACGCGAGGGGTGTAGAGTTAAAAAAAAAAAAAAAGTGTCTCTGCTCATGTTAATCATATATTTTTGTGTTATTGCACACTGCACCCTAATAATCCTATCAGTCTCACTTTCACAAAAAAATATTTAAAAATAAAATAAAAGCAGGTCACCTTTTATTTACGGTGGCGCGTGACTTGCGTCACCACCGGAAGTTGTTATCGCTCGGCAGTCTGCAATTGCAGCTTGCGGTCAGAGCCGTTGCGATATAGCTCTTGTTGTTATTATTATTATTAATATTGTTTTTTTTTGTTTGTTTTTTTATTAGTCAAAGTTAATTTCGTGTACAATTCACCGATGGCACTCGCAAAGAATGGCAATCCGGAGCGCCGAGAGAAGCATTTTAAAACAGTACGTGCGAGCTATGTTAGTTAACAGGCTGCAAAAGTGCGTCGCATGCTTCCGCGTCGGGTCTCCCACTAAGGTAGGCAGGGATTTCGTTTTAACAAACTCAAAAACTGTCGACGTTACATCTTAGGGGCCGTTATGGCTGTTGCTCATCGTGGCATGCGTGTGTCAGTGTGTGTGTATGCGCGTGCGCGGCAACGGATCGATCGCGGGAGGTTGTTGTTTGATCGACAAGTAGATCTTAGGTCCGAAAAATTTGGGCACCTCTGTTGTAGAGAATCCTGTTACGATATGAAATGCTGATCCTATTTTGTGTTGAATGGTGAAACTGCTGTCAATAATCAATATCTACCGCATTCTAGACTGCTGCACCTTGGGGATGACGCAGCCTCCCAGATGTATGTCTTTCGAGGCCACTCTGGTTCCGTTGAGGGGAACGACGTTAGCCATCCTCTGGATCTCATGGATGACTGCGTTCGTATAGGGCATGTGGGCTCTGTCGCTCATCTTGGGTAAGCGGCTCGTCCCAATCACTCGCTCGATCTCCGTCTGGGCTTTATCTTGGGAAAGGATGGAAAATATTGACATGGTGATGAAGGGAAGAGTTGTCGCACTCGCTGGAAAATTGCCGATTTAAGCCAGAATTGGCCACTTGGCGTTCCATTCCGGGCACGCGTCCTTGAGCAAAAACCCACCCATGATTTGAGGGTTCTGGATGAGGAAAATGAGGCCCCACTGCAGCGTCTTGGAGGAAGTCTCCGTCCCAGCAAGGAACAGATCCATACAGCACAGAACCAGATTTTCTTCTGTGAAACCCAGTTCTCCGTTCGCTTCGTTCTGTCGGGAGAAGCCAGAAAACACAAAGTCAGGAGCGTCTCCCTCTTAGAGCTCCCGTCGTCTTACGTTGCTCTCCACCAGGAAGGCGTCGATATAATCTCGTGGATCGCTCGGGTCCAAAGCCAACTTGTGGCTCTTTATCTGGGCGCCGATGAACTCCTGCAGGGCTTGGAAGTTGGTGAAGATTCCGTTGTGGGGCCCGGGCAATCGCTTCATCAACGCCGGGAAGGCGTTGTAGAGCTGCGCCCAAGGAACATAGAGTCGGACAAAAGTACTTTTCTCATCTTGTGGTTAGCGTGTGAATTAGCATCTGAGTTAGCATTCGAGGTTTATGTCCAATGCGAGCGATTTCCAGACTCACGTTACTCAACAGGCCCCACGGGAAGGAATCTTGGAGCTTAAACCAAGAAAAAAACCAACATAGACTTGGACAAATGTGCTTTTCTGTTGCCATGATTAGCAGCTAAGTTAGCATCTGAGTTAACATCCAAGTTAGCATCCGATTTGCTGTTCAATGCAAGCGAATTCCACCCCCAGGATGGCATTGTCGTGCTGTCCCAAAGGAAGAGGGAAAGCTCTTCTGTTATTCATGTCTAAGTTAGCATCCGAGCCTCCTATCGGATGCATGTGAGTTTTGCCCACATCGCCCACGAGGGTCCGTGGGGAGTCATTGTAGCGCTAACCCAGAAGGAACACAGTCGGACCAAAGTGCTTTCCTGTTTTCACAATTGGAATCTCAGTTGGCATCCAAGTTGGTGCGAGCAAATTCCTGACTCACCAGGGCCCAAACAAAGTTATTGTGGACCCGCAGCAAGCGAGTCAAGCAAAAGTAATTTTCTTTTGTCATGATTAGTCTTTGAACTAGCGTCAGAGTTAGCATACTGAGTTAGCATCCCAGATTCCTGTCCGACGCGTGTGACTTTCACACCCATGACGCTCACGAGAGCCCGCGCTGTACCGAGAGACCACAGAGTGCTCTTCTGTCGGCGTGACAACGATTAGCATCCGAGTTAGCATCCTGGTTCCCTCACCTGGCCCCACACGGAACCCTCCAGATAGACCAGCTCTGTCAGGTTCTCGTGCAATTGCTGGATCTTTGGATCACTGTAGTCGAACCTCCTCCCAAAAATGACCTGGCAGATGATGTTCGCCACCGCTCTGTTCAACAAGTCCGCCGGATCAAACAATTCGCCTGTGGGAAAGGCGGCGGCAATCCGACAAACAATAATTCATTTGAAACCTTAACCCTCATGTCAACACGCCACGATTAAACGCAGCTCTAATTTGTAATATTTGATGGCTTGAGTTAAAAGTCACCTTTGTGTTCTTCCATAGCCCGTTGCAGGTGTTGGCTCTCCTGGCAGATGCTCCTCTCCAGGGTGCCGTTGGCCAGGCCGAAGGTGCGCAGCATTCCCATGGCGAAGTGACGCTGCGTCCTCCATGTCTTGCCGTTGCAGCACAAAATCCCCCCTAAAGGTGCACACAGGCGAGTAACGCTGTTCTGATGACCGTCCGTATGATACCAAGTGTGCGTACCACCCTTTGCGTGTGCTTACGCTACCTTTGTGTTGATTGTACAGTCTGGAAAACAAGGCTTGGTACGGCCTGTCCACAAACTTGTCAGCCTGCGTCACCAGCACTTCTTTCACCGTCTTCCATCCGCATACGAACACCGTCTTCTCTTGCCCCACGCGGATGCAGAACACGTTCCCGTAGGTTTCAGCCAACTGCACCGGCGCGGCGGGAGGGGAGGGGGGGACACAATGGCGCCCTGTGGTCAGCTGAGGTGCATCATGATTCCGGCACAATATTCTCTGTGTGCTGAGCAGCACGCGGGAAGCTCGCAATTTGGTCATTTATTGTTAATGGAAGCATTGACCAGTTCCCCCTCCCCGAAGCAAACAAAGCCGTGGGAGAAGATTCCAGTCTGGTGCGACAAAGCTACATGAGCTCAAAATATGAGCTCATATTGAAATTCAATTTGGATTCGTTGGTTCCGTTTTAGGTAGTATTATTCCGATAAAGAAGCAGTTTCTTTTTTTTTTTTTTTTTGGGTTCACCATATGAGACTACAAAATCTTTTGAAATGCTGTTCCATTATGATAGACATGTCCACGCAATTTCAGATTGATTCGTGAAACAGGGGCTCATTTCTGATAACTTTCAAGCCCTTGAATTCGATTCAAAATTGCTTCTCAAAAACCAAAATTTCGGACCTCCTGTTCAAACTGAAAACTGGAGCTATTTTTTTTCCCTGACTTTCCAGGCGGTGATCCCCATCATACAAAATCAATGCATTGTCGAGCCCCCCGCAAACCCCCCCCACGATGTCAAGTCCTACCTGCGTGAGGTATAGGTGAGGCTGCTTGACGGGGATGTTGAAGACATTCCCAACGAGAGGCAGTGCGAGCGGCCCGGGCGGGAAGTGCGCCGGCTCCCTTTTGCCTAAGACGCACACCACCAGGAGGAAAAGGGCCAGACCTAAAAGCAGCACCCCCCACATATTTAGACCAAGCAACGGGCTATAAATCCACACGCTGTCCCGTTCGGTACGTCGTACTTGTGCTGCTTATCAAGGGTGGTGCCCATTTGTCGCAGAGCGATTTGGACACACCTCCCGTAATTGAATTCACACTGTGGGGCTATTTGAGCGCCACCAAAACAAACACATCCGAACAAAATGGAAATTGTGGGACGATTTTAAAAGTAACGCTTGAGGTACCTGATACATTTCCGAATATTATACTTAATTACATTCCATCACTAAACAGTAAAAAAAAAAAAAAAAAAAAACCCACACACACAACTTGTATTTTTGAAGCTAAAACAGTCAATTAAGTTGGATCAATTTGAAAATATGAGAATAATTTGCAAGCAAGTTATTATTATAGCCAATACAAGGCTAGAAAACTAAAAATATCGAGTTGATTTGTCCAACATAAAATTTTATTGACGCTTGTTGCCCTGAAATTTTGAGCCTACCCACTTTTTTTTTTTGACATCATACAAACAGAAAAAAATGTTCTTTTAAAATAATGATTTTCTTCAGTAAAAAAACATATAGATTCAATTTCACGTTTCTCAGAAAGCGGAGTCAATTGACAAAAAAAAACCCCACACAAACGTTTGATGAGTTCCAGACACATTCAAATAGTACCAGGAAGGCAGCCAAAACAAACATTGAGGGCAAATGTATTTTTTCAAAGGGAGGGGGGCCGTTTAAAAAAGGCCGAAAAAAAAAAAATCTAAATACAAAATTAACAACGTCGCAAAATTGAAAGCAACAAAGAAACGCCAAGAAACAAAACAGGAATATACTGTATGTCAAAGTAATAGAACTGTCACAAAAACAAAGTAAAATAAGCCCCGCCCCATTTTGTACGGCACATTCGAGCAGGGGTGTGTAGACTTTTCATATCTACACTATTGTTGAAAATGGCTTTTGAAAAGTAAATAAAAGCTCCAAGTCACCACTTGCATCCACGTGCTCTTTTATTTCCAATGTATTGCGGTAATGCGTCATAAGAAGTGAAACTCTCATCCTAATCGTAATCCAGGATCCTCTCGGGGTGTGCAGGCAGGCGGACCCCCATCAGCGCGTTACGGCCAAGGTCCGGAACTCGGCGGGAGAATTGGTGAAGCCCTGAACGCCCTCCAGGCTGGGCTCCTCTCCGGGGACGGCGACGAAGGTGAAGCGTTGCAGGAGGGCCGCGAAGAAGAGGAAGAGTTCCATCCGCGCCAGCTGCTCGCCCAAACACGCTCGCTTGCCTGGGAGGAAACACAGTTAACTCCCTTTGCGGCTTTGAAACCGGCAGCCTGGACAAAGTATGGACCACTGTTTTTGTTTTTTTTTTATTGGTTTTAAAAATAATTCTATGTCATGAAATAATTGGTTAATTTATTCATTGGAAATGGAAGAAAATAAGTGACAATAAAGTGAAAATAAAATATTTTAAAAAATGCACATTTACACTAAAGTACGTAAAATATCTTTTTGATATAATTTAATTGGTTGAATTGTTTATTCCCGTGAATTTAACGTTCAATGTTTTATTTGTCATGAAATAATGAATAAATTAAAGTTCATTTTAAAGCATGAAAAAAAAACATACAATAATACATTTTCTTATCCATTTGTTCATTTATTTATTGTACATGAATAATAAAAAAATAGTACACACATTTGTTGCACATGTATTTAATGTATTATGAAATAATTTATGAGTTGATTACACCTAATAAGATACAAATATGAAAGTTAATTAATTTTTTAACTCATGTTAAAAATAATTATTCGACCAAAAACTATTTTGTACATACTGTATATTTATTTTGTATTTATTTGCCTACATTTGTACATTCCTTTATACTAATAAAATCTGAATCAAATAAACACGTTTATTTTTTTATTTTATGAAATAATTGGTCTATTATTAATAATGTTAAAACATGAGAATTAATTGTTTTATTTATACTGAAATGAACTAATTTCATATTTTCCATACGTTGTATTATTATTATTATTTTTTTTTATTTTTTTTTGTTAACCTCAGCAACAGCTAACCGTTGCCCTCTTTCCCTCAAGCCCAAAAGTGTGCACACCCCTTTTGCACCGGAGCGACGGAACTTTGACGTTTGTCGCCGCAAACCTGCAGAAAACGGCAGAAAGGCGTCTCTTTTGCGGAAGCGGCCCTCCGAATCCAGGAAGTGTTGAGGGTTGAACATCTCAGGCGTCTCCCACTCATTCTTGTCGAAGAGCACCGACGCCAGGTTGGTCACGATGGCTGTGCCCTGGGAAGGGGGCGGGGAAAATGATGTCATACTTACATTATCCCACAACATATATCTCGGCCTCCAGACCTATCATGAACATTTTTCTTTTACCGCCCCCTGAAAGTTCTTTTAAAACAACAGTTTCACCGATCACCGCGAAATTGTGTGGACGTGTTTCATAACGCTGCGCATGAAAAAGTCTCAAGGACGCGTGCCCCAAATTGAACCGGACGTCTGTCATTTTTCTTTGAATCAATTATTTCTCATGCAGTAGTACTCTCGAAAGTGTGGGGGAAAAAAAAATGTTGCCTCCAAAACCAGTTTGACCATTTGAGATGAAATTGTCTCATAACAGGTTGCATAAAACAAACATCTCAAATGCCCATTTTTGGAATTGAACAGGAAGTCAGCCATTTTGGTTTGAAGTGGGCTCGTTGGCTTGAATTCTGTGATGAACTTCGATCGCTGCCAAATGTGACCTGAGTTTCCTAAACGAGATTTTAAGTTGCCAGAAATATGCATTGTCAACGAAACTCACCGTTTTGACATTTCTGTTCATTTGAGCAATATGAAATTTGGCAGGCACGTCTACAATTGGTAGTTGTCCACCTTTTTGTATTTGTCCTCAGTCTTTTTTTTTTTTTTTTACCTTTGGGATGAGATATCCTTCCAGTGTTGTCTCCTTACTGGCCATCTTGGGGAACCCCAAAGGAACGATGTTGCCCATCCTCTGAATCTCATAAATGACAGCTTCGGTGTAGGGCATGTTAAGTCGGTCTAACAGCGCGGGCAGGCGAGATTGTCCAATCACATTGTCGATTTCCGCCTGGACTTTCCCTAGTTAGCACCAAACCCCCCAAAAAAAATTCAAAAGACAAAAGCACAGTCGCGGATTCTTATGGGTTGAGATCTGAACCGTGACGGCCTGTCTCACTTTGTATATCCGGATAGTGCATCATGTACACCAGAGCCCAGCGCAAGGTGGTGGCTGAGGTCTCCGTGCCCGCCTCCAGGAGGTCCAGGGTGGAAACCAGCAAGCTTTCAATGTTGAATCCGGCTTCGGGGTCTTCCTTCAGCTACAGAAAGTACCCTCATTTTAACTTCACGACAAGCAGCGATTGGCAACGGATGAGCAATTCTTCAAAGTCTTTGATGGAGCAGCCCACCTTTTCTATCTCCGCAATGTACTCGTCAATGAAGTCGCGGGGTTGCTCCGGGTTCCACTGCTCCTGGTGCTTTTGCACTTCAGCCTTCAGGAAGAGCTCGATCTCCCTGTAGTTGGCGAGGACTGTCTGGTGCGGGCCTGGCAGGTACTTGAATAGAGAGGGGAAGGCGTTGTAGAGCTGTGGACGGAGCAAAAAATAAAAAACAGGTTGCTTGATGCGGCAGGGACTGGGTTTGCAATGACACTACAGGCCCTGGACCTGTGCAAATGGAGAACCGGCTAGCAGAATGGCCTCGTTGTCCAGCTCGAGAAATTTGCGGTAGTTTCCATCGCTGTACTCAAAGCGGTGTCCAAACAGCACCGTGGAGATGACGTTGCCAACCGCGTTGGTGAGAGTGAAGTGAGGGTTGAATGGCTTCCCTGGAGATGTAAAGCATCATGGGATCATTTTACACTATTTGGCAGGAGTTCTGGAATTTATAACTTTTTCTTCTGGCAAAGAAATTATAGCATTGGGGAAAATATATATATCAAATACGTACATCTCTAACCTGGACATTTCTCGACCCCGCGGCATCAAGGGCATTTAATGCAGGACTTGCCTTGCTCCTCTTTGAAGGCCTCGCACAAGAAGTCACATTCCACTTTGATGTAGTTTTCCAGGGATCGCTGGCCTTCTCCAAAGTGGCGTAGGTAGGAGAGGGTAAACTTCCTGTGCTTCTTCCACAGGTAACCGTTGCTCATCACCACACCTGCAACAATGTCAACACTGTTCCCATGACGAAGCACAGCAATGTTCCTCTCAGTCAGGAAGTGTTGGATGTGTTATCAAGCAGTCCCGAGTTGTCCTGCCACAACGCTCACTTCTGCACTGAACAAAGCA